>NC_053406.1:17333183-17633183 GCF_016859285.1 Xiphias gladius | reverse complement strand
TGTAACTTTTGTGTCACTAACAGAGTTAGTTAAAAGGCAGTATTTCACAAATTTTGACTTATTTGAATCTTATAGCTCTTACAAGAATACATAAAGTTAGTTTACCTGTATGACTTTTGCACTGGGCTGCAGAGGCTTGATGACAAGCTGTCTTCCTGATGTGTAGAGGATTCTGTCTGATTCTGGACCCCAGGCCACAGAATACACAGGAGACCCTGGAATATATGCAGAAACACAAGAAGACAGAGGATGCCAGTCTTGTACTAATCACAAGTCAAGAGCAATGGATTGGGCTTCAGCACATATGGACTTTGACTCTTACTTGACGTAATATTTACAAGATGTGAATTTCATTTCCATGTGTGAATTTCTCCTTCTCTCTTTGACAAAACTAGGAGTTAGTATACTCAATAGTTCTAAGACACAGCAGTGCTAATTCCTCCTCTCAAAAGGAACCACATTCCCTCAGAGTTCTCACCTCATTTAGCCTATGGAATAGCACTTAGCTTGCTGGCACACCAGCTGAGAAAACCTGCCTAACCTCTACATAATAAGCACAAGTCTGTGTGTGTGTGTGCGTGCGTGCGTTCGTGTGTGTGTGGCTTACATGCACATGTGTTAGGGAAGATGTGTGTGCTCGTATGGGTTGAGTTGTGGCTGTGCGCATGTGGAGGGGAGGGGGGCCTGACATTTAACCCCACTACAGGTGCGTGTGGTTTCTCACAAATACCAAATAGTCACATGATCTAAATCTGACAAAGGCGATGAGAGGGGTTGAGACAAGCTCCTCTCTCCACTCCTCTCAGTCACTCACTTCCAACCTCATCATTGAGCTCTCTCACTCGATTTATGTGGGTCACAGCACCCAATAAGAGCAACCCTCTCCTGTGCTGTGTGTGTTTGTGTGTATGGAGTTGAAGGCTCTGAAGAGAAGCAACACCTGCAGTGATCTGAGTGCCATGTGGAGGATGGTGTGTATCTGAGGCAATGCTACTATATCCAGGTGTTACACAAATCTGGAAGTCTGTTGAGCAGCCCACCGCCCAGCAGCTCGTTCTCAGAACAGCCAACTAAGGAAAAATGTTTGGACATACTGGGGCTGAACTGCTGTTCCCCTGCCAGGTTTTCCACAGCACCCGTCATTCAGCAGGAGTGTGCCATCCATTTCCCCAGAAGCCAACTTTCATCCATCCCCCATCTTTTTTCTGTCCCACAACTAAGAAGAAACATTTAATAAGTCAAACAGCACAATGAATCAATTAATAAGTAAGCCATATGTAATGAGAATGCTGGATAGAGAAATGTATCATTAGAAATCTTTTTTATGGCTTTCAATAAAACTCCACTCCTATAAAGCTTTGAAACTTTATGGCACTTTTAATAAAAAAATAAAAAATAAATAAATAAATAAAAACTGGAAGACTGACTCTGCTTTTGGTTGCACTGAGCACAATTGCATTCTAATAGGCCCAACACATACACACACACCACACTCACATGTTCACACAATCACACAGCCAAGGTGAGAAATAAATATTTCCTTCTCCATTGTCATTTTAAATGATCTGGCTTGAGTAAAAATGCAGCTTCAACATAAAAGCAAATCTTGCAGATCGTTCTGTGAGTGTGCCAGTGCAGAAACACGTACATGTGAGGTACATGCTCAAGAATTAAAAAAAACACTCATACACACAGAATTTTATAATGCAAGCATAATATTTATGCAAAATTTAGACTGAATGTCTAAAGACTAAAATCAACATGTGAGGTGTAATTTATGTTGCAATCTGGGACCATGTGAGTGGACTTGCATGGCCCATCTACAGAGATGGTTATTTTGAGTTCGGTGTCAAATAGGAGCCAGCTGAGGAGGTGAACTTGTGTGTCATAGCACTAGGAGTAAAAGAAGGTTTCCCTGATTCACATGAATGAAACGGAAGTTCTGTGTTTCTTTGTGCCAGGTCTTCTTCATCGCATCTCTGCTTCTTGCTCGTTTTCTCTGTCTTACTTTTTCTCTCCGTCTCAAGAGGTACTCTTTGAGACAGATGGTCCAAAAGAATCAATATTCTGTGTGTGTGTGTGTGTGTGTGTGTGTGTGTGTGTGCGCGTGTGTGTGTATGAGACATGGAGAGAGAGACAGTAAGGGTGTAATTGGTGGAAGAGTGTTTACGAAAAGCCTACAGCTAGACAAAGTCCCACCATTCTGTTTGTCATTTATAACATCCAAAACACTCTCTATCTTAAATATCAAAACGACACAGTGTTGTGTTTCCTTCTTCAAGAAATCATATTTGGCCAAGCGTAACTAGTGAACACAAACTTACAAAAGTTTCATTTTGTAAACTCACAGAATTGTTTCTTAGCTTCAGCTGATTAAATTCACTGGCTACAGCTTTCCATTCATGTGGAAAATGGTCACTGACTAAACTTTCACCTCTATCATCACAGCTGCTGCAGTTCAAAAGCTACACTCTTTCAAATTGCTATTATTTAGTATAATAGTTGTTAATTTTTAGTCCTACTTTTACTATTCAGTCTACCAAATATTGCAAACAAATGTGCATCAGCAGCCATTATTTTCACAATCACATAGTGCAGAGGATGCATTCATCACAAATACATATTGTGATGCATGCATATACATATGCTCTGCTATGTTCTTTTAAGTTTTGGTTCAGTGATCATGTATAAAATTTCTGGTCAAGTGATCATTTAGAATTATTTATAGCAGTTTTCCACAAGCACTAGATATGTATATGTAGCTTAAATCAGTGAAGTAAAGCAAACGGTCTTTAGCCTCACCTTGGCTGGCTAGCGTTGAGCGCAGCATACCACTTTTAGACCAGATCTTAATCTGCCCATCTTCTCCAGCTAAGTAATTAGAGAAACAGATAAAATGGACGTCAAGGATATAAAGACTTAAAAAACTGAATTCACAAAATTCTAATTTTAATTAAAATAGCAGGCTAACTAAATTAGTATTTGTTAAATGGCAATGAAAATGTATATGCCCCTGTCATCTTTACCTGTAATAAGAGCGGTCCCATCATAGTTCCATCTACCAGCCAAAACAGCTCCTTTGTGTGCTTCAACACTCTTCTCAATGCGCCCTATCTTGGAAATAAGGTGGAACTTTCCTGTAAAAAGAAAAACAAGCTTATTGAATGGGAATTCCATACGCCAGGTCTGGGTTTAATGTGGGTGTTTACAGTTTATAATTCAGGATCACTAGTGTCTGCTGTTATTCACATTTCAGGCACTGAATAAGGCGGAGTATTTCAGGTTGCTGCGTGAGGCAAATGGGCTGAACAAGGTTTTATGGCCAATCCAAAAACACCAGTGGAGAGACAATATTTACTGAGCTTGAAAAACTTTCTAATCCAGCACAGAGACTATCAATCCCCTAACACACAATTAACAACAAAAGCCACATTTTCTCCTCCCAGCTAAATTACAAACTTGTAGCATAAAGCGGATGAGTGAAACTAAAGGGTTTCTGTCGGTTGAATTAGGGCAATTTTATATTTGCTAGACATGAAGGGTGATCAGGCATGGAGACAGTTATTGAAGACACTAGCCTAACATATACTTTGTGGCAGTGTGTATTAAAAAATTCTCAATGTTGTATGTAATTTCTGGTGGCCCAAAACTGCAAATCAGCATGCTGCAGCTCTCTCCCATTTCTAAATTTGGACATCCCAACAAAAGTGGATGTTAGTGGCCCAGCAGGTAGTGAGTCTAATACGCATGTACAGCTATACTGAAAAACTTTTTCAAAAAAAAAAAAATAAAAATAAAGAAATAACATTATATTTGATATTTCTTTTACATGTGCACTCACATCAACAGTCCTCATCTGTGTAGCCAGACATTGTGTGTGCAGTGCTTTTGTGTTATGATTTGTCTGCATGCTTGTTATCTGGCAGCTGGTTTTTTATGATCTCTTATCATGATAACATTTTAACTCTTTGTTATTTTACTTCTATTTATATGTTGCTTGTTCAGAAATTCCTAATGACACAGCTGTGTGAAATCTATTATGACACCACATTGTAATTACACAGGGTAAGAGAAAATGAGACTGACAGACTGTTGTTCCAAACAGAAGGCCCAGCGATATCCTTCATGCTTAATTTGGTCCTCTTTGGGTGAAGTCTACTTCCATTGCACACAATATCCTTTTCGGTAGAGTGGCAAATGATGCATCTAAGTTATGCAGCCTCTTAGAGATGGGGAAATATTAGGCATCCCATAATAAAGACCTGCACTTATTAAGGGTTCAATATTTTGTTTTTAAAGCAGAGACAGAAAAAAGCACCGTAAAATATTACACAAAAACCTATTTTCACAGTGTTTATAACTGGAAAGAAGTCAAACTTTAAAAAAAAAAAAACACTACAATTTTAATATGGTGGCAAGCAAAAGGAACGCTGACTAATTAAATAAGGTTAAGAAAAGCCACAATGTTCATATAGATCCTCCCACCCAATAAAACCCCAGCTGTTGGACTGCTTTCTTGTCATGTTTTTTTTCAGTAAAAAACAAAAACTTTTTTCAAGTAATAACTGGAGAAATACTGATATTTTTTTTATCTGTTACAAGGAAAGAAGCAGAAGAAAGCTACAAAAGTGAATTGTAACTAGTTTTCACGACTCTGGTCTGCCAGAGAAAATTGCTGCTTCAGTTTGTGGGTGTGTTTATGCAACCCTACACTGCCATTAGTGTTGTGACCACACATTGCCTACCATAACATTGCATCATTATTCTATGTGTTTATATCTAATATAGGTTGAAGAAGAGACATACGAAGTCATATAAATGCACGTCACACAGACTGTGTTGCTAAGTTTAGTATTACAAAGATGAAACACAAAAATTGAGTTTTAGTGATTTGAACATTGAAGGTCTACTGAGAAGTAGAGCAGAGAAAGAGACTTTACTGTGACACAAAAATCCTTTTCCTAAAGTGAAATTGTGAAAATGAACATGATTCTCTCAAAATAATTAATTCTATTTAGAGCGAGATAGGTTTCACTGCACAAGTGTCAAACTGGTGGAGATTATTTTCCTTAACTATGAAGAATAACTCCTGAGTTGTTGCCTGATTTTTACAATGACTAAACAAGACACTGTAATTCTACTCAGCACAAAAAGCAGACTGAGGAAAAAACAAAGACCAGAGGAAGACCAAAGAGTAGCAAGAATTCTGTTACCAGTTAGTGTGTTTAGTTAGTTCAGTAAGCATAGGACAATTACTATTCTACAACAACATAATGTTGTTTAGCTCATTTTATTTCCCTATATAGGTATGACTGGAAAAAAAAATCACTGATCTTAGTCATGTGGCTGTTCACTGAATTAATAACTTGTAAAATAAAACTGACATGTTGATTGTATTAGTTAACGCCGAAACAAAGCCCTGTAGCCCATTGTGCAGGTATATGGAGACTTGCCATCAGTGCTGGTAAGGACAAAGATCTCAGCCTGGGTCTGTTTCTTGCCACCAACAGTTTTGGGAAACCAATGTAGGTCAATGGGGTAAATATCCTCTGGCAATTTGACAACCAGACTGGTCTCACTGGTCAGCAGGTTCCACTTGAGGATCTGGTGGTCCTCGCTGCATGAGTACAGCTCATCTGCTGTGGTCCAGCCAACACAACTCACAAGTTCCTTATGTGATCTGCTGTTAAGGAAAGTGATCAAGGTGAGTTATTCGGTTATGCACTTTGATTGATTATATGAAATGCATCTGTAATAAATGGAGTCTTCTGAAAAAAAAAGAATGAACAGGTTGTAGATGTGATACAGTTGAGGTGTGAGGTCGAGCCAAGCAATAGGAAATAACCAATTACCACAAGAAACATTTAATAACTTTGGTGCCGACAATAATAATGATAATAATAACACCGTTTCTGAAGTTGTGGTGCATAATGATATGTATTAGAGCTGTACAGAAACACAAATACAGGGCTAAACAGCTAATAACGTCATAGAAAGGATATGTTTTGGTTCCTTTAGCAACGATGTTTTCAGTCTCATGATGGATGTTTGCTCTGTTGATCCCTAAACGAACAAGAAATTATCAGTTAGTGACCGTAAAGCTTCTTATGTCAAACTAATGTCAAACCAACACAGATTAAGAAAAAATGAAGCAGACCAAAACCAAGAAGCTATGAACCGTACCCCTTAGATTAGGCGAGGCTGCTGTTGGCATGCTCCGGTAGCTGTAACGGCTAATGAAACAAGCGTCCGCAGTTGCTACGGTACCTGCCACTGTTGCTAATGCGTATCTTCAGATGTCCCCGAGTATTGCCTGTGACTTGACTGTTAAAGTTAACTAAGTTTTCTGGTTGAAACAGAATTCCTTTTGTCGGTACCGACTTTACTGTGGGGAAGCCAGATATGTGTGCGTACCATTTAATCCAGCAAAAGACGCACGCGTAGTCATAACAGAACTGAGCAAGCCTATCCACCACTAATCAGCAACCGATCGGCATAGTGATCGAGGCTAACGTTGGGTAGCCATTTAATCAGGGACATAAGCAGCTTGAAAACAGTTATCGCGAGAGTTGCAAGCCTCGCTTCATTAACAACCGATATTTCGAGTTATTTACAAGTATAAATGATATATGTTAAATCAATATATTTACAAGGCCTCATTAAACTCAAAATACACTGACATTATTCGTTGATCCATCGAACAATATTTCCTGAAATGTAAACTATTCATCGGGGCGGGACTTCGTTCTACTGTAACCAGGCAACCGTTTGAACACGTAGAAACAACATTAGGCTTTGAATCTGACAATAATCTTACATAATATATAACATAGTAAAGGAAAGGAATTCTACTTTCTGCGTTTTTTCGTTAGGTTATTTTTGTCATGTGGTTGTCGTCTGTTTGGAGCGAGGCGGAGTTGGCTTCGTCCCCTTTTTTGAATTTCGTAGTTTTTTTCCCTTGCCCTTTGAACGTTCCATGGTGCCTTGCGTCAGTTTGTAACGAATTTGGTTCGACAGCACAGTTTAGGCGCCATTTACAAGTTAGAGTTTTCAAGTGGGGGAGCGACTCGGAATGACACGGGGCTAAATTTTGTGGATTATATTTGCCAAACTCTGGATTTACGAACACTTTTTCGAATTCGCGATTTGGCTCAGAAAGGAAGACTACTGATAGACCGTGCGCATATTGTGGAAGGTACATAGATACGTTTTTGCTGAGATTAATGACTGGGCTCGTCTATTTGCTGAAATGCAGGACGTTCGTTCAAAACCAGCCTTAACATTAACAACACGTTAACTTAAGTTTTAACATAAGATACGATGGAAAGGTACTGGCAGACGTTAACAATACTCCAAAATGTAATAAGAATTAACACTTTTTTGGCTTACACTACATTTAACGCAACATTAGCCTTTTCGTAGACAGAGACACTCCAAACAGTAACGTGTAACTTTTTTGATTTTATAAACTAATGTTAATGTTTCTGATGGTTACTAAACTTTGAGCTGCAATACCGTCGTCTGGTTAACGTCAACTACTTCAGCTTTAGCCGGCATTAGATGAGCAAGAACTGAGTTAAGCGCCCCTTTCAATTCAGGCAAGCCTAACTTTGAGTACAGGTAACGTTACAGTGTTGCGTAGACGTTACAGATCCACAACGCAGATAAGTTTCCTAGTCAAAGTTAGCCATTATGTTAGCTTTAGCCTCGCTGCGTTATTTAACATCAGATAGATAGCTAGAGCAGCTAACTTTATGTTAACATTAGCAAAGTGAAAATAGCTCAGTAACGTGGCAAAGTTAACGCTACGTGTTAATTTTTCTTAATCCGGTGGCCAAATAGTGTTACCAATTTACTTATTTGGCGAACATACTGGTAGTTATAACGGCATTATTAGTCCAACGTTAAAGTTAGGTCTTATTCGTTCTTTGAATGTGCTTTCCAATTAGCTAGCGAGTTAGGTTGCCCCGTCTACACCTCCGCCCCCACATAAATTGAGGGGATGTAAGTTAATATTAGTGTCAGTTTGAGACCTCGATCTATTTAGGATGTTGTCTTTACCACCGATCAGAGAGCCTCTTTAGCTGCGTATATTCCATAATGGCCATCTAACATAAGGTTAGGCTAGGCTAAGAGCTGTGGGGAGAGAGTTTAGGTATTTGCATATTGACCGAGTTTGTTTTCCAGTTGATGTTGCGTTAATCTTATTTTCATGATTTCCGAGCATTTCAAGGGTTATTAACCGTCCAACTTTGTGAGGCGCAAATAAAATGCCTGCTTCAGATGCAGTAGGATACTAAACAGACACTGTCACTGGAGGAGGCCATCCATTTCAATGTTTCTTGGGTTTAGTATTAGAATAGCATCTAATTCTCTACAATCACCTCGCAGATTGGCAGCCATCGTTATCAGGCCGAGAGCCTTATTAATAACTCATTTTGTTCAGGTCAAAAACTTAAATCACTGCAATCCATGTTACTACTTTATCTGTTGTAACAACTACGTTACTTTATGAAAAATATACTGACTAACCGGTAGATGGGCGGCAGTGAGATCTGACTGTGGTAATGATTAAAGCCTGACAACAGGGTAGCTGCGTGTGACCGACTAACGTGGAGTTGGGAAATTGACAGGCACAGAAACCACTCATGGATATTCCTTTTTACCAATGACCCCTTCAGATTTCTAATCATGCCATCTAAAACTGCAAAGAGCTCAACTGCCTCCGCCAAGCCAAGAGGGAAAGGGTCGCAGCCTCGGGATGACTCCGAAGACGAGCTGGATGTACCCCCTCAAGAAACCAACTCTAATGGCCAAGAGGAGGCACCGCCGACAACTGGCAAGTAACAAAGGGTGTTTTGGTGTCTGTGAATCTAAATAAGTTGTGTTCACTCAATGGCGTTGCGTGTATTGCAGTATTGGTAGTGGCCAATTGGCACAGCTGTGAGGGTTTTTTTTTTTTCTTTCTTAAATCTCAACACGTAGTTAGAATGGCTGATATATTTTTTTCTAAAGTGCCAGTCATCAATAACTGTCTGGTGATTTTTGAGATGATTTTGATATCGTCGAGTGCACTTCTTCCCCGGATCTTCTCAGCCAACGAGGTAATTTATTTCGGATAATGAAATGGTTTATGTAGTAGATCAAAAGGGTGTTTGACTTAATTCTTATAACGTGATATTAAATAATTTGAATGCGAAGCATAAGATGCAGATTCGCATTAAGTGATGTTTGTATTCTTTAGAATGTGTTGAAATGCTTCACTGGGTGTCTGGCTGCAAGAATTTAATTTACAAACATCGACCCCTTAGCTTGTTTATGCTTATGTGAGCACAATAGATTTTGGACAGGTCGTAGTGGCTTGGTGTGATGGCAACATAATCGGTTTTACGTTATACATTATTATCTCAAAACAAGATTTTCCATGTGTGTGTGTGAAGTACAGTTCAGCATGAGTGAAAATGTGACGTTGATGACCGAAATTCACACTTTAGTTATTTACTATCGACGAAATGAATGTGGCACATCCACTCTCACGTATCAACGCTTCTCGTGGATAGCGTTTGTATAATAATGTGGGTTCCGTCATATGCGGCCATGGTCTCTTTCTGTTTTTGGGTTGCCTCTTGTTTTCAGAACAAAGAAAAAATAACGCCTGTCAACTTTCTCGGGAGTCGTTGTTTGACTGCTCTTTCAACTTGCTGCCTGTGTTTTGTTTGTTTGTTTTTTTTTTGCTCCTCTACCCCTCCCCCATTCACCAATGTCCTCCACCTGAAACGACTCGAGAGAGGAATAAAAGTTGTACTTTTTTATGCCACAGATCCGTCTCACGGGGAAGCTGTCGAGGCGGTTGATAATCGAAGTTTGGAGGAGATTCTCGGTAGCATCCCTCCACCCCCGCCCCCAGCAATGACCAATGAACCGGGCGCTCCTCGGCTGATGATAACCCATTTAGTTAATCGCAACTTTAAATCTTACGCAGGCGAGCAGATTCTGGGGCCTTTTCACAAGGTACGACCAAAATTGGTTATAAATGTAAACCCTGCGTGGGAAATACTTTGTTAATGTGTTGTGGTGGGCTCTCAGATTCACCATCAGTTGTACTGTTTCTCAGTTTTATTTGTCTCTAATTTCATTTGATGCAACTGTAAACACGTTGCCTTGAGTAGTGGTAGACACAAAAAACTCCCAAATAATTAATTATAGTACATTTTATCAATTACTAGGTTAAACAAATTAAAAGTGGAAAAAGTCACACCCCTCCATTTTGATTTAGTGAATGTATCTTACAAGGGGTAGTGATCTAATGGTGTGCTGACATTTCACTTAAATTGTGACTTTCTTCAAAACTTTGTCTTTTCACCCTTTTCTGCTCCCCTCATTGCTCTGCAATTATAGGTATATTAAAATAAATCTTAACTACACCCACTCAGAATACATTCACTATCACAATCTTACTATGCTGAAATGTTAATATATAGCTTCTGATGTTATGGTATATGCAGTAATTGAGTGTGAATGCAGTATATTTTTATATAATTGATTTATATATTTTTTAATCTTCTCTCTTACCCTTTTCTCAGCGCTTTTCCTGCATCATTGGTCCAAATGGGAGTGGGAAGTCCAATGTGATAGATTCAATGCTCTTTGTGTTTGGATACAGAGCTCAAAAGATCAGATCAAAAAAGCTCTCAGTGCTGATCCACAGCTCTGATAAACACAAAGACGTGCAAAGCTGTACTGTGGAGGTGCATTTTCAAAAGATTATTGATAAGGTATATATGTATATCTCTATCTCTATCCCTGTCTCACAGTTACACACAACACTCTCTCTGGGCTATCCTAAATTAATCAATACACAGTCCTAATTGAAAGGGGCGATTTGAAATATTTTCTAGTGGGTATATATTTTTCTTGAATTTAAATTTAAAAAATTTCCTCAATGCTCATGAGATAATAGTGATACTCAGTTATCATATCAGTGACTAAACACATTCAAATCAGTCATGAAAGTTACAACTAACAACCACACATGACATAGTCAATTCATAATGTTGTAGAATTGATTCCTCTATTTTTGAATAATTTTTAAATGTGCCATTTAGTGACGAGGCTCTACCTATTTGATTGTACTGTGAAAAGCCAATAAAATGAGTGTTGGTATAAGAGACAAATTTAGTCTGTTGCTTTAGGTCACAAAATATTTTGAAAACTGACCGGTTTAAAGAATTAGGCTTAAATGTGTTTCTGTATTTGATCTGCCACAGAGGGTGTGAGTAAGTTTTCCCTTGACCACTGTTAAATATATCTAAGCCCTTCTGTTTGGTTCATCAGTTCACAGAAAATCAAAATCAAGTTGTTATACCTTTGGCATAATTCTGTTTACTCTACTGGCTTTACAATCTGCCATTTCTGAAACCTAAAAACATTTATTAAGAAGTGGTGTAGACAACTTGAATTATTAGACTTGTTTCTAAAATCAGTACATTTTTAGGCAAATGACCCTACTTTTTGCATTGTGTTTATAATCCAATCATCTTATCTAACGTGTTGTTTAAATTTTATAAATGTAACGTGATAGAAAGCACTACAATATTGATATGGTTTATTTGCATGTTAGTGTAACTGGTCTAGATCTGTTGTGTGCTTTTTAAATAAGCCTTTTTCTTAACTGTTTTTAATGTGAGGTGTTTTTCTCTAACCACCCACAGTGGATTTGTCAGTTTTATGAGTATTATCATTTGATGTGTAGAGCTATTTGAGTTTCTCCTGAACTATTCTGCTCTAAGCTGCTCTGTGTCTTCCACCCCTCCCCCCTCTGAGCCAGGAAGGAGATGACTGCGAAGTTATCCCCAACAGCAAGTTCTATGTTTCCAGGACTGCCAACAAAGACAATTCCTCAGCCTACCATATAAATGGCAAGAAAGCCACATTCAAAGAAGTGGGGGCTTTACTCCGAAGCCATGGTATTGACCTAGACCACAACAGATTTCTGATCTTACAGGTAATTGTATTTTTTTATGCAATTTCCTTTTCTACTTCTAACTCTGCTTTTTTTATCCCTGCTGTGACCATCCCATTCTGTCAGAGATTTCCTGCTCTTCGCCCTCTGCCCATTTCCCAGTCCCCTTTGAGTCAAATGTTTCATGGCTACCTTAAAGCCATGCCTCTCTATGGGAATAACCTGTTGCACTGGAATTGGAAGGGAGAGGATGCGCCCTCTGCCAGCCCTTAGACTGCTATAGCAGCGCATCATGGTTTGAAACAATGTGGAAAAGGTGCGAACCATAATTTGCTGCTTTAGAATTTTAAGGCAAAAATGCAATTTTTTCCCCTGACATGGACCTGGACATGAGTGGCTATAGTTGGATAACTAATTCAGATTTTGTAGTGGGGCAATCTTTGATGGGGTTCACCCACCAGTGAGGACAGGTTGGAACTCCCTTCCCAACCCTTTCCCATATACCTGCCACGCTTTAGCAGCACGTAAATATTGGCGTGTGAGAATAGACCCCAACCCCAATATTAGCAGTGCTGCTTCAGTGTGGCTGGATCAAACACCCTCCATTACCATGGCTTTAATATTGGTTCATTGGTTCCATATTTTGTTTTGTTTTTTGCTTCCACTGTGAATGTAAATCATTTCTGTATATTTTAAAATTATTTTTCTTGTTAGATTTTTTTTTTTTAGTATATTTTTTTATTCAGCATTGTGTTGCACCGAGTTTGAACCAGTTAACTTGTTACATTCCTACTCTTTCTGACTTTATTACATGTGTGATCTATCCATTATCACTAATTGACTCAAGGCTTATAGGGGGATGAGTTGTGTCAGAGCAGAACAAAATGGCTGATTAAATCTTGTAATTTCTAAATTTTAGTTTAGTATTTTTACAGTTCGTGGTAGTTTCAGGTGAACACTTAGTTCCTACCCTCTGCTGTGGTTTTGTGGTTAGTTGGTTGATTACATGCGTTCTGCTTGACTTTTTTTGTATGCATGTGTGCATGTCATTGCTTATTTTCCTACGATGTTAGATTTTCAGCTCTGTCTATGACATGGCTGCATGACTATGGAAGAGGCTTTAGCTTGTTCTTCAAGGTCACTTTTCCAGGCCTCAAGCTGTCTTGTTTTTTTTTTTTTTTTTTTTTTTCTCCCCCCTTCTCTTTTCTTTTTTTTTTCTGTGCGTGTGTGTGTGTGTGCATGCACTGGTCAGAGCAGTGGATGACGTGGGATTTCACCCCACCCCACCCCCCCACCAGCACCACCACCACCACCACCACTGGCTTCTCCTTTTCTTTCAAACATAAAAGTAATATTTGAGCTGTTTTTTTCCCATACACATAAATGATAAATAGTTTGAGATTTAGTTAGTTTTTAACCATATCTGGATTTAATTTGTTTTTAACTCGAAACTAAATATGTAGAAATATCGTTATTCTAAGCCAGCCTAACTCGAAAAATAAATAAATAAATAAAAATGAACACATGTTTAGACAAATATAATTAAACTTTAGCATATATAATTTTAAAACAAGTTAGGTAATGGGTAGTGATTGTTGGTGGGGCAGGGTGGTGAGGTGATAATGTGTTATTACAGCATTAATATTTCTAAGTGTTCAGCAAGTTTAACATTTGATTACACTGTTTACTCATTCAGTAGTTAAAATATCAATTTTTTGAAAGAGTAATTGTTCAGTATTTTAATTTTAATTAACCTTTCTGTTAATTTTAGTTTCTCTGAGTGGGGAAATTTATTGTGTTCTCTAAGGGAACCTCTACAAATTAATTTTTGGTACACTGTGCATGACTGTATCTGCAAAAGTGTGTGCGTGCGTGCGTGGCAGACCAGAATAATTGCAAGTTTAGAGCTATGACTTCAATTGGCAACATCTTAATAATGAATGTTGTGTACATTTATAATTTATAATAACAAAAGAGAGACATTGTTTTATTATAACTTTTAGCTCTATGTTTTCTGAGAATGATTGCATGCATGTCTGTTCTTGTGGTTTTCTGGACTGTATATAGGGTGAGGTTGAGCAGATTGCCATGATGAAGCCTAAAGGTCAGACAGAGCATGATGAGGGCATGCTGGAGTACCTGGAGGACATTATTGGCTCCTGCCGCCTCAAGGAGCCCATCCAAACCCTGGCCCGCCGTATTGAGCTACTCAATGAGCATAGGGGAGAGAAGGTGACATACACTCATACAGTATCTGCTCACACAGTCATAAGCCAAACAACTTTCTTTCCTGAGTCCTGACTTCAATTGCTGTGCATTATTCAGCAGAGTTTAGAGTTTGTGTGAGCAGGTGTTTGGATATTTTTGATGCACATAATCTGAGATGAAAATAATACATTTTTATAATTGTGTAACGGTGCAGTATGTAAGATAAGTTGGTACCTGGCTGGGACAACTATCTCAGACATGATTCATGGTTCATGGATTTTCATTTTATTCTGAAGATTGTGCTATTTTAGTATGTAGACAATTTTTTTTTTTTTTTTTTTAATGAAATATTTATTTTATTGTACTACTGTTACTGTAAGTAACAGGATACAGGAGTAATTAGAAACAAATGAATGCTATTATAGCTTTTATCAGAATATTTATGTGACATCAGAATGATGGCGATTCTGTAAAAAGAATATACCGTTTTGTTTTTTGTTTTGTTTGTTTTTTGTTTTTTTAACAAAGGCACTAATGCATATAACTTAATGCTAGAAGTTTTATTAAAGTTTTGTCACCTGTTAATAAGTATTGCAATATGTATATTGTTCTAGCTAAACAGAGTAAAGCTAGTGGAAAAGGAAAAGAATGCATTGGAGGGAGAAAGGAACAAAGCTGTGGAGTTCCTCACCCTGGAGAATGACATCTTCAAACACAAGAGTCAGCTTTGCCAATATTATGTGTGAGTGAACCAGCACGATCTCTCTGTTCTGTACATGACAAATTAAACAGTATAATTATAATTAATGCAAAATTTATATTTATATATTATTATTATTATTATTATTATTATTATTATTATTTTATTTTTTTTAACCCTCACAAGGGTAGCATGAACCTTCTCTGGTGTCAGAACCCATAGCCCTTTCTTTTTATCTCTTTTTAGTTTTATCTCTCACTTTTTTTACCTGATACCTTGTTGCCATTAGTCATGATCTGCAGAAGCGTGTGGTGGATAAAGAGCAGGAAAAGCAGAAGATCTTGGAAGACACAAAGGAACTCACTGAGAAAAATGCAAAGTTATCACAGGAGATGGAGAAAATGAACCAAGAGCTCAAAAATGTGGAGAAGTAAGGAATTCTTTGTTCTTCTTTCCTTCTGTTTACCAATATAACATGCTTAGAAGGGAATTAACTTTTCGTCTAATTCAATAATATTGTGGTTATTGTCGGGGCCTCTTTTGTCCTTAACATTTTTGTTCAGAGGGGAACTTCAAGTTCAGGTTGGGAAACGTGTAAAAGTAACAGTAGTCATTTTTTTGTCTTAAATTTTTGATTGTTCCACAAATGTATGTAAATAAACTATAGAATATTGCTGTTCGATTGCAAAAAGAAAAAAAGATGTAAACTTGATGTCTATCTAGACGCTATAATTTCATAGGTTTTTAGCTTCAATGATCATAGATTATTTTTAAAGGTGAAAACACATCTTTGAAATGAAAAATGTGTAGGAACTGAAAACTGGCTGAGCTTTATTATGAAGAGCTTGCTGTGTTATATTACTGGAGCCTATTATTCTTTGATATGTATGTTTTTATTTTGTATTGTTTTCAAATTCTCACAGTTTATCTGATATTTCAGTTGATTTTTCTGACTGACTTGAATGTACTCATAAAGAATGCTGTTCCTTCACCAGGAAACAAAATAAGCTCAACAAGTACATTGAGACCCAGAAGGAGAAGTTCACCCAGCTGGACCTGCAGGACGTTGAAGTGCGTGAGAAGATTAAACACTCCAAGAGCAAGAACAAGAAACTGCAGAAGCAGCTGGAAAAGGACAAAGAAAAGGTGTGTTGGCCTTTAAATTGTGGTCCACTATTACGCACAGTTCAACGATTTAATTTAACTTGGCATTAATGATTGCCACTCTGTTGTAGTTTTTTCAATTATTTCACCTTGACAGTATCATAGTGGGCATTCTCACAGTATTCAGAGGCACACACACACACACACATGTCAGGAGAGCATATCTGAAGCCCTTTTTCATAATTAACAATTCATATCCACTAAAAATACGAGGTTGCACTAAGTGAAGAAATGCTAGCGCCAGTGGGATGACACTCCAGTGTTACTGTGTTTATTTTGTCCCGTGTCCAAGAAAGAAACATGGGCACTAAAAATATAATTTCCATTGCTTATAGAAAACACAAGGGCTGTTGTTTCGAGGCCTGGAGAAAAAGACATTGGTCAAGGCTTTACAGAAACCTGCATAGTGATAATCAACAACAACATTTTAAATTGTATCTGTGCCTTTTGTTTCTGAGGCAATCAAATTTACCAGTCACTTCTTGGTTGTGGGCACCCACCCCCTCCGTTTCACAAGTTCAGTTTTACAGTTGCAAACAGTGTACTGGTTGTGTGTGTGTTTTTTTTTTTTTTTTTTTTTTTTTTGATTGGTTTATTTTATGTGTGTGTGTGTGTGTGTGTGTGTGTGTGTGTGTGTGTGTGTGTGTGTGTGTGTATATATGTGTGTGTGTGTGTGTGTGTGTGTGTGTGTGTATATATATATATATATATATATATGTGTGTGTGTGTGTGTATATGTATATATATATATAATATAATATAATATAATAAAAATACCCCCCCCCCCCCCAGATTTGATGTCGTTTACCTTAAATGTCAGTATTATAAACATGGATTCCAAAGTCAAATATTTTTTAGAGATATAGAACTTAAATATGTTGCGTGTGTGGGGTGGGGGGGTTGGTTGGTTGGTTGGTTGGTTGGTTGTTTGTTTGTTTGTTTTTTAAAAATTGAGCCTTAAGGTTTAAAGATAAAATGAATTTGTTTAAAAAAAAATATTACAGGTAATATAGTCTTTTAAACAAAAGGCCTGGCCTCTGGTAGAGTTATTGTTTCCAAAGAAATGTAACTGACATCGTTCTGTGTGGTAGCTAAGGCTACACAAAGCAAGACTAATTCAGTGAATTTGGCTTTCATACAAAAAACGTGTACATTGCTACCGAGATGAAGGACATGTTTCCCAGTGTGCCTGAAAAACCATGCTGTGTCCTTTTGTAGAAGTGTGAAGGGACTGTGCTTTCTTTTCTTTTTTTCCCTTAACTTTTGCAAAGAGAAAGCCCTGTATTTCCTCCGAATTAATTCACATTATTTGAAGAAATAATAAAACCTGTATAAAACTGTAAATCAAATTTTGTGGCAGGAAGGCCTGTCTGCCCTAAACTAGCCACTAGGGGGCTGTGAAGTAACACTCAAGCTGATTGTTAGTGTGTGCTCTGTTTCGCTATTAATCATGTTCCGGTCTCTTAGACTAATGTTTCTCTAACTTGTGCACTTACTGAAAAGCGTTTTCACACAAACCTAGCGTTAAGAGTTCCCTTATAACTGTAAGTATATCTTCTCATCTCCTTCTCTGCTCTAAAACCTCATCTGCTCCACCTACAATGGCTGTGCTCTGGAAACGTCTTGGTCAGAGGGGGAGCTGGGCAGAGGCAGACAGACCTCTGGGGAGCAGTGTTCTGCTGTGTGGTAGTCAACTATGGCCTGGCTTGTGTAACACTCCCAGCAGCCACATTCACATTTCACCCGCAGTTAACCCTACAAAACATAGACTATATACACACACACCACTCCTTGCCTTGTTTCAGCCCTGCCAAGCGGCAGACTGTTCAGCCAGTCTTAACCAGGGTTTGCTCAGTCCTGAATGTGTGTTTATAGTTGATTACAGTTGTGTGTTTTGGCCTGCTTCTGAATGTGTAGCACAGTTGCTTGTAACTGGCACTGGCAAAAAAACATATTCAGTCCACTTACTTTACACCTCTGGTCTCCACAAGTCTTCACTGATATCTTTCATTTCATCATCTAATTTAAGAGGTAAATTACTATTGGTCTGTGGTAGGTAGGAGTGTGTATTAATGAATTCTGTCCTCAATTTTGATGTAGACAGGTGTAGCCACTGTTGCTTAGTGTCCGGTCGGACACATCTCATCTGTTTTTGTACATTCTCCTGTCTGGCTCATTTTTCAGCTGGAGGAAGTGCGCAGTGTACCAGCCAGCAGTGAAAAGGCCATCTCTGAGGCAACAGCTCGCAAGGAAGAGCTGGAAAAGCAGAAGGTGAAAGAAGAAGTAAAACTTAAGGAGGTGATGGAGAGTCTGAAAGAAGAGACCAGTGGCTTACAACAGGACAAAGAGGTGTGTATGCTCCTTGGTGTTAGTTTGTTGCACACTTTGTTTAACTTTAGATACAAAACTTTTTGCATTGTTTCCATGAAATCTCATCTCTTCATTTTACACCCTTACCTCTCCTCTTATATTCTCCAGACCAAAGAGAAAGAGCTGATGGAGCTCAGTAAGGCTGTAAACGAGACTCGTTCTCGTATGGACCTTTCTCAGTCGGAGCTTGACATCTACCTTAGCCGCCACAACACAGCTTTGACACAGCTCAACACAGCCAAGCAAACACTTCAGACAACCTCTGACACACTGCGAGAGCGCCGCACTGCCATCAAAGATTTGGATGTCAAAATACCCAAGAAGGAACAGGAGCTCAAAAAGGCAAAACCAAACATCAACATTCTTGTTTGATGGCATTTTGTTGGGGAAGCATTTATATAAGACATTTCACATCTTTAAAGATTAGTATCTTGTGTTGAAACCAGAACTCACTTCGTCTGTTCAGTATATCTGCCCAGCGGGGGGCGTTATTTGTGTGAGCCTTTCCCTGAATTTCTCCCACCTTCCTCTCTTCAGGATGAGGGAGAGCTGGAGCAGCTGATGAAGATGGATAATGAGACTAGAGAAGTGGTGAGGGAAATGAGGCAGAAGGTGGATGAAGCCAAGAGCTCTCTGTCTTCCAACCGCAGTCGAGGAAAGGTCCTGGATGCCCTCATGCAGCAAAAGAAGACTGGCAGAATCCCTGGCATCTTTGGAAGATTGGTAAAAAGTCATAGTAATATATACAGGGTTACTCAACAAGGATTTCATTTATTGTCATCTAGGTATGGTGTGCACAACAATTTAAGTCTCGTCACTGCAAGATTAACATCACCTCCACCTTTAGAAATTTATTTTATCTGACTTTTAAGCATGAATTGCCTGGAATAAAAAGCATTTATAGTAGCTGTATGATTCATTTAGTTTTGTGCTTGCAGGGAGACCTTGGAGCCATAGATGAGAAGTATGACGTGGCTATTTCCTCTAGTTGTGGTGCTCTGGACAACATTGTAGTGGATACCATTGACACAGCTCAGAAATGCGTTACATTCCTCAAAGAACAGAACATCGGGGTCGCCACCTTCATTGGCCTTGACAAGGTAAAGGAAATTACACTAAATCAAGAGGGTCTAAACCAATGATTTTGTCTCTTAAAAGCTTGATTCATTTAGCCGTTTAGTCATGTCATGCATGCTACACTTTACTACTTCAGGGTCTTTAACCATTTACAAAAATAGTTTTTAGTCTTTGCTGGGTTCTATATGTTCCTTCCAATAAAACAAATGGTTTCCGTGACGTCCTCTTCCTCCTCCCTTCTTTTTTTCAGATGAAGGTGTGGGAGAAGAACATGGCTCCAATTCGTAGTCCAGAGGACAGCCCTCGTCTCTTTGACATGGTGCGAGTGAAAGATGAGAGTGTGCGACCAGCTTTCTACTTTGCCCTAAGGGACACCCTGGTGGCCCAGGACATGGAGCAGGCAACAAGAATGGCCTTCCAGAAAGACAAGCGCTGGAGAGTGGTCACCCTGAAGGGGCAGATAATTGAGATGGCTGGTGGGTAGTCTACTATTTGTGTCATAACTTTACCCAGCTCATGTTTTTTTTTTTTTTTTTTTTTTTTTTGTACGTGTCTTGTTTTTTGTTTCACCTCCAGCCTGTATATTTAGGGCTGTCTCAGGGAAAATAAAGTTTTACACTGTTCTCATGAGTCAGTTTTGTTTTTTGTTTTTTTTTAATAATAATAAACCTCCCTATGGACTGGTGTGTATTTCACAGGAACCATGACTGGAGGAGGAAGAGTATTGAAGGGCAGAATGGGCTCTTCTATTGGCACTGAGGTCTCCCAGGAGGAGGTGAGTGCAAAACACATAAATAAGGGCTGGTGTTAATCAGATGTCTTAAGGCAGAAAATTGGTCCTAACTGGCCTAATATCCAAAGCAATTCATCTTTGGTGATACTTTTAACATAACCTTTTCCAGATATGAAAAAGTTTTAATAAAATGTTTTGTGCTTTATTTTAAAATATCAAAAAACCTTTTCATAGAAATGTATTAGATTCAAACTTCTTGTTACTTATTTTGTCCATGGTAATGGCTACATTAACACAACTGTGACGCTCTGCAGAAAACATTTTCTTGTAATTTGCTCCTAATTGAAAGCTACTTATGGAGCCACAATGGTGATTATATAGGACAGAAGAGCTGTGATGATATTTATTGCACCTAAAATCCCTAATATACTGTATGTTTAATAATTTCCTCACCATTAAACATAATCTGAAAAAAAAAATTCAAATACATAGCATACATGATCTTTAATATTTTGGATATATGGTGCACTGATGCAGCTGGACCATGAAAACAGATTGACATCAGTGCCGGAGCATTGCCTAAATTCTTATTTCTGCCAAGGCATGCTCACATTCAATTGGAATTCTTATACATTAACAGCAAAACAAATAGGCATACTGTTAAAGATCCACAAGCTGCAACAATGCAATTTCCCTTGGGGATTAATAAAATTGTTTGTTTGTGAACATGAGAACTCGAAAAGTAGATTAAATGTAATATTTTAAACAGATCATGTAAATTATGTTAAGATAGCTGCACATAGGTAAAGTTTATCATATTGTAAACCAGAAATATAGAGATTAACTATAGGACATCATTAAAAGTCTTAGTACCATAAAACTGTGTTGTTATTCACTCTCAAATTAGACCCTTTACTTACTCCAAGTGAGACAAGCAAGCTTCATAAATAATTCCTGCTGTAAGATAGGAGTACTGAGATTTTACTTTGAGCTTTTTTCCTAGAGGTGATCTTGAGATGCCGGATCAATATAGACCCTGCTATCAGATAATCAACACATCGGGCCATTAGTGTACCAAACATGATTTTCATGTGTTTTCTGCAGCTTGACCGTATGGAGAGCAAGCTGAACGAGAAAGTGTCGAAGCTGCAGGGCTGCCAAGAGAGAAAGCTGCAGCTAGAGGAGAGCATCCAGCGCCTGCGGCCACAGCTCCGGGACATGAAGAACACCCTGGAAAAATATGCCAACAGCATGACTGTACATCAAATACGCTTCTTCCTTTTCATGCATTGTTTTTCTGTCTCATTCATTTGGGTTGTACTTGTGATCTAAATAATAACCTCTTCAATTCATAGCCAATATTTAAACGTGTAACTGTATAAAGACTTTGTTCTTAGCACACTTGGGTGACTGAGTGTTTTCCTTTTTTTCCTTCCCTCAGAGTCTAGCTGACCAGGAGGCTCACTTGAAACTTCAAATCAAAGAACTTGAGGCTAACGTGCTGGCAGCTGCCCCAGACAAGTCCAAACAGAAGCAGATGGAAAAGAGCCTGGAGGCCTTCAAGAAAGGTAAGATCCTTCCGTAAACTGTAAAGAGCAATATTGTTGTTAATTGTTAAGTATGTTATTAAGGTAATGTTTTATCTCGTGGTTGACTGAGTTGTAATTTGTGGAAAAAATTATACTTGTGTCAAAATTTTTACATTGAACTATTGTTTCTTGTTTTAATATCTAAATGAGTCTACATGTTTACCTGACCGTTTGATTCATTTAAAAAAAAAAAAAAAAAAAATTCCCAGTTTAATCCCCCTTAATATATAGCATTAGACACTGAGTGTCCAACAGGAATATTGTCATTTTATCTAATTCCTTTCTCCCTGTTCTTTCCCTTCATACACAATCTTGCTCTCTCAGACTATGAGGCAGCATCCAGTAAAGCTGGGAAGGTGGAAAATGAGGTGAAAAGGCTCCACAACCTGATTGTAGACATCAATAGCCACAAGCTAAAGGCACAGCAGGACAAGCTTGACAAGGTCAACAAGGAGCTAGATGACTGTTCCTCCACCATAACCAAGGCCCAAGTGGCCATAAAGACAGCTGACCGGTGAGGAAATAAAGTAAACTCTTTTGTCTGTTAATGATGAAATTTATCATAAAGTCAGAAATGTTAAGCCATACATAGTAACTTCATTTGAGTGCATTTGTTGGTACTTTCTAGGTTAACTAGTGTGACACTGTCCTAAAGTCACCACATTATTTTAAAAACAAGTTAACATATGTTTAAAAGGGAATACTGAACTGTTTTAACCTTTCTCTCCAGAACTTTAGTAATAATTAGGAGTAATTATCAATACCTGGTACTCAGTCCTTCACTGATGTGTCATTGAGGCAGCCAATTCAGAGCATCCCAGATTGTCCATACAATGTTGTAGTTGCAAAGACATCTCTCCTGTCTTTGGTTAGGGGCGACACCCCATACCAAATTTTGGTTTAACTTGAAACACGTTTGTCAGACACAGCAAGGAAGCAACTTTTTTTTTTTTTAATACTTTACTCTCTCTTCTTCCTATTGCTGTCATTGGTTTCTTTGAGTTAATTGATGTTGTGGCAGCTGCAACTAAAATAGGCATCTAGTCATCGGTGTCTGTAGCTGGAACATTAAGATTGAGTATGTGGGCAGGACAGGCTGGAAGTCTGCTGTAGCAAAACGACACTGGTGGCCGCATGTGACGTGGTTTGTTTGCTCGACGAGCAGTCCAGCTGATTAAGAACACAGTGGAGCTTATGACCTGAGACACTGAGGCAGCCTGTGTGAAAGCACTTCTTCCTCTCTTTCTTTCTTATGCCTCTGCGCCAGTGACAGCCATGGCCGGAGACATTACGTTTTTGGGTCATCTGTCCTTCCGTCAGTCCTCCCACTATTGTGAACGTGATATCTCAGGAATGCCTTGAGGGATTTTCTTCAAATTTGGCAAAAACATTCGCTTGGACTCAAGGATGAGCTGATCAAAATTCGGTTGTCAAAGGTCAAGGTGACTGTGACCTCACAAAACACTTTTTTGGCCATAATTCAAGAATTCATTCCCTAATTATGCCAAAATGCACTTAATAACTTTTATTAAAAAGTCTTTCAAAGTCTTCACTACATATTTTATGAGTCTGGACAGACATGGATGTAAATTGCAACTTGGCTGGTTGGCAGAGTCCTATAACCACGAGGCGGTAATTCTCGTTAAAACATTGCAGCTCTATCCACACCTGTCCTGTCTTGTTTGGATAGAGTCAACATGGAACTCTTCCGTAACAGAGAAGCATTTCTGAAAGCCAGAAAGCCATTATTTAAACAGATGAATCTACCACGAGTGTTACAGATTCCATGTGTGAAAGAGGTGTGGCTCAAGTTAAAGAAGAAACTGCATCAATAATGTTGGGGTTCACACTATAAACCACAGTAATATAACCAACTTTCCTCTAATAATCAAGCTAAGTTTCTAACTATCAGGGTATCTGCAGGTATTGAAAAGTTAATAAGCATTGGATTCAGTTTCGTCAAAAAAAGGCCTTAGAAAATATTAAGAAGTCTTAAATTTTATTTACAAAGTTCTTCTGTTTATGTTGGATGACTAAACAGGCATGCCATACTAATGTTACTGAGTGTCTCAGTGCTACAATGCAGGGATTACTGTTAGTGATCTGATGCTGCTCATTCTGCCACTCGTTAAACAAAGCTATTTGTCGTGCAGTCGACAGAAACAGAAACACATCAGAACACCTGGGATGTGCATTTAGCTATATTGAAACATACTGTAAGTGTTAATAAAGAACAGAAGATGAGACGAAGTAGGTTTACCACACTGAGAACACTCGTTCACTGAGAACGAGTGCTGTGTCTAACAATGTCCTATCAACACCATTCCTTACCAGATAATGGCTGTTTTTGTTTTGTTTTTTGTTTTTTTTGTTTTTTTTGCCAGTGGATGGAAGAAAGAAGACATGTTGAACATTTTTCATATAGTTGTGGTGTTTCAGTGTCGATAGCAAACTCTTACAAAATAATTTGAAGGCACTAGTGTGGACAAGACTCTGTTTGAAATGAAAATGACATTTGCCATTTATCCATCCTGCTGAGTCAGCTGTTCTCTTTCTCCAACATAAACTTCAGCAGTCACTCAATAATTTTTTTTTTATTGCAAGACTGAACCTAACATTTTCAGTAATTTTTTATTCATGCACAGACACACACACACACATTAACCACTACAACTCTGACAGAGGCTGATGTCTGTGTCTTTTGCTGTCCGTGTCCCCTCTGCAGCAACCTGAAGAAGTGCGAGGAGAGTGTGAATCGTGTGCAGGATGAGCTTGAAGAGAATGGGAAGTCAATGGCTGAGCTCACAGTACAACTGAAAAAACTGGAAGATGAGGCCGGTGAGATCATGAAAGACTGCCAGGAGGCTGAGGTTGGCATGCTTTATTTGCTTTATGTTAAGGCTCTTTTTTTAGATTTTCACAGAATTATTCCCAAATATTTTATAGCAATATATCCAGAAGTAGTAGTTTCCTGCTCGAAAAAAAATTCTTTCTCGTACATCCGGTTGTCTTGCAGTGTAGGACTATGCATCTTGTAATTTTAGAATTTAAAGAGAACTGTTGCTGATAACAAATCCCACACAGGAATGCAAATTCAATTAACTGTTGAAAGTTTTTTTTTAAATGTTTTTTTTTTTTTTTTTTTTTTTGTTAAACATGTTTAAATCCAAAGAAACACCGATAATTCCACAAATCCTATTCACATTCTACCTAAGTGTTTCAAAGGCGTTGCTGTACTGTTTCACATCTTGTAATAAATATTTATTTATTTATATTAAGTAAATGTTGCAAGTGATTTCTATAAGATTTCTGTGTATGTGGGGATAATTGATCATTCTGCACCTTTTCTGGGTTAAGTAACAGTACTTTTTCAAAGTTAAAGAACGTTTTTTTTCTTTTGCTGTAGCTGTGCAGAGCCATTGCATCTAAATGAATTTTAAGTAAACACTGAAATACGTAAAGTACAACTGTGTTTTCTCATCCTGTAGGCTGCACTTCCTGAGGTGCAGGAGCAGTATCAGGGGGTGTTGAAGGAGATAAAGGTCCTGCAGCAGCAGGAGCACTCGCTCCAGCAGGAGTCCCTCAGCGTCCGGCTCCGCATCGAGCAGATAGAGACCACCATCAGCGAACACAACAACAAGATCAAACACTGGCAGAAAGAGGTGTGTGTGGTTTTATTGTTGTAACTCTGGCCACAGGTTCTGTTGGTAACGATGACAATATAGTCAGCAAAGTAATTGTTGAGATCTGAGGTCCAGTGGGGTAACAAACACGCATCGTGTACTTTCCCTACCCAAAACCACGTGAGGATAATAATTAAATAATTCACAAAGAAATGTTGTTTTAATAAGTCATTTTAGTTTTGGAGCTCTGCTTTTATTTGACAGTTTTATTTGTTTAACTTTTACTAATTCATCCATTTGTTTGAATTGGCTGTTAAGTAGTGTCCTGACCTTTTGCCTGATTGTATTACCTGGGTTTGACTTAATTATCTCTGAATTAATTTTCTTTCTTTATTGTTAAAATGTTCGAGATTTTAGATATATTTTTGTTTTTCTAAAATGATGGCTGGTGTTTAATAAGATTTATTCTTTTTTAAAATGTTTTCTTTTTTTTTTGTGAATTGTTATAAGTTGCACATTTCCGTTCACAATGATGATCTGTAGCAAACCTGTGGGTATATGAATTATATTTTTGACTGTTGTCTTTGACTATTAGTTATTGTTATTTATTTTCTTCAGGCCAGCAAGTTGTCCCTTCATACCATTGAAGACAAGCCAGCAGGGGAACTTCCTGTTCTCACTCCCGCTGAACTTGAAGAAATCTCTGATCCCAACATCCTTATCAACAAGATGATCACGTTAGAAACCCAGTGCGCTCAGATGAAGCCCAACCTTGGGGCCATTGCTGAATACAAGAAGAAGGTATGAACACATAATGGGCATTCCCCAATCTAACCTTGGCGGAGGTTTGCAAATTTTGTCATTTCACTTTGAAGTATTTCTTAATTTTACAGAAAATAAACAGTAAGAGGCAAATGTTTAATTGTGATTGAAAGTAATTCCTTGAATTTAATGTTCTTAACTAAAAACTAAAGACAGGAGTGGTGTGAAAATAATAAAGAACCTTGTTTAGATTTTATCAAAAAGGACACCTGAGCCGCAATTTCAATATGTGTCACTTGTGTGTTTTCAGGAAGAGCTGTACCTGCAGCGTGTTGCTCAGCTGGACGAGATCACTGCAGAGAGGGACAAATTCAAGCGTGGCTACGAGGACCTGCGCAAACAGCGCCTCAACGAGTTCATGACTGGATTCAACATGATCACGAACAAGCTGAAGGAGAACTACCAGATGCTTACATTGGGGGGTGATGCAGAGCTGGAGCTCGTGGACAGTTTAGACCCCTTCTCTGAGGGCATCATGTTCAGGTAACAGACAAGGAAAAATGGACATACACACAGACCAAAGACCTGTGGCACATTTTATTGACTCCTGTTGACTTTTGTTCTTTTCTCAGCAAAAATCCTGTCTTTTTGTTTAAACACTGATACCGTTTCTTACTTTTTCTAGTGTCCGTCCTCCAAAGAAGAGCTGGAAAAAGATCTTCAACCTTTCAGGAGGAGAAAAGACCCTCAGCTCCTTGGCTCTAGTCTTTGCTCTGCACCATTATAAACCCACACCACTCTACTTCATGGACGAGATAGATGCTGCTCTTGATTTCAAGAACGTCTCCATAGTTGCCTGTTACATTTATGTGAGTATGGTCCTGTGCCTTACGTGACAAGACAAGCTGCATGTTGAAGTGTTAGTTATAAGTTCAAGATCTCTCTCAAGTTTAAAGTAGCAAGGTGATGTAATATATAAGTCATCTGCCTGATTCTGCATCCTTGAGTGAGCCACTGAATCCAGGGGGTGCTACAATGATTCAACTAAATTACATTAGCCAGTTAATTTGAAAAAAGTGGAGCTGATCGGTGCACTAATCGCTGACTCATGAGGGCCCAGCGTTTGTGTTGTGTAACACTGAATAATGGAGGAGTTCAGAAAAATCATTTATTTTTGGGAGCGGGATCAAAACACCAGTACTAAGCCTTTATATGCTGGCCACCACTGTGCCCATTATTTTTATAGGTTTCCACTTTATTCTTAAGGTTACAATTTGACAGCACTTCTGCAGCGGCTATTCACAAAATAATGCTCAGCTGTAGCAAAAATCTCGAATCACGGTCTCTCTTCAGAGGAGTAATCTTTTCTGTCTTTCCCCTCCTCTCTGTGCAGGAGCAAACAAAAAACGCTCAGTTCATCATCATCTCTCTGAGGAACAACATGTTTGAGATCGCTGATCGGCTCATCGGCATCTACAAAACTCACAACACCACCAAGAGTGTGGGAATCAACCCTAAAACCATTGTGTTCAAAGAGCACGATGCTATCACTGCTTAAACCTGAAGAATATCTTTGTCTTTGCTGTTTTATTTTTACTTTTCACATCATGTAAATATTTTTTATTTTTTTATCTTTTCCTTTGCAATGAAATGCTGCTATTCCTAATTACTATTTGACCCAATAAATGATTTCTGGTAAGAGCTTTTTCCTTAATGTAGACACTCATTACCACTCACATGTACATAAACATCCAACCTCAACCTCAGTTTGTGAATATAGTTTGGTCTATTTAAGGTGTCTCTGAACACTCCCCAAAAGATTTTTATCTTGTTCACACCAATTATTTTGTGCATAAACAAATTTAAAATATTTTGTCCCCCAGCAAGCTATAGATTCCTAAAATGATATACAACAATTTAAGGATCTCAGTGATAACAAGCCAAAAGGGATTGTAAACAAATTAGAGTAGATGCACAAAAGGTCAATTTACAGCAGGTTATATTTAAAATAACAGTTTTATATTCAACTGGTGCAGGACCAGCTCAACCTGTCATGATCTGCCCGATGATTGCACACAGGTAATGTTCTGTTCTGAGGTCATGTGACTGCTTGGACCCCATATATTTCACACTAAGAAGACAACTGTCGTGAGCATCAGTTGATTGTCTCAATGTGGTGCAGCTCATACTGCAACGCTAATTGACTTGTACCCCCTCTCACACGGGCACACACATGGCTCTCAGACACCGTGAATACAGCAATAACTTGAAACATTTGAACAAATTTATTGAGACTTTTTTTTTTAAATACAGGAAATGAGAAAAAGTTTATAATAAAAACACAATCACTTGTCCACATGGTTAGCAAAATGAAGTAACATTTTTCAGATGCAGAATAGTGCTGGTGAAGCTTTTCCAAAAGCTATAATACATTTCTAAAATAGACTTAATATAAAAAAATTTTTTAAAAAGCTATCCTAACCAGTCCACTACAATAAAGGTATCAAGTGCAAGGTGAAGGCATGATGGTTAAAGGCACAGTAAGGGAGCCAGTCAGAACACCAGTGAGATCCAGCGTGTGTCTGGTTCCACTCAGCAGGCTCTAAATTTCACAAACTGCTCCAGTCACTGTAAACAGCCTCGCGTAAGGAGATACACACGTAGCTGTACTCATCTGCCGAGCCCCCGACGCAACGGGAAAGCTACTGAAATATCCCACTGCATGATGGGAAAGGTAACTTAAGAGTCTCTAGGCACTAATTTAATATTTAAGGTTTCCGTCCTGAGCACTTTTCCACGGTGCTTTATGCAAACCTTAGTCTATGTTGAAATGTTTCAATTAAGTTTTTGTGAAATGATAAATGATCATTAATTAGGCAGTATGACAATCGTCTAGAATAAAACACCCCAAAGAGGAATGTAGCACTTGAGAATAACACAATCCAGTAAATAAAGATTTACGGCAAAACGAACTGTGTCTAAATTTTTTAAAGATTTTTTAAATGTTTTAAAATATTCTGTGCAGCTCTCTTGGACATGGAAATGAGCGGGTCGTATCCCATGCTTTCCCCTGGGAAAATCCATCCTCACCCACATGTGTATCTGATGGTTAATGCATTTATAAAAAGGTATTTCTGTGATTAAGTTATGTCTGCTCAGTCTGGTTTTAGTTTCCAGTTGCATTTTTGCTGAACTCAGTTTTATAGTGATCATTTCTATTGTCACAATTTTTCAAAAACCAACCGTCAGTATCTAGTTATTTGTTTACTCAGTGGCTGAATTTTCCAGGACGACTTTCTACAAGTGCTGAGAAGCATTAACAAAAACAAAGGAAATGCATTGCATTGTGGTCCATTTACTCTACTGTCACCGCGTAAGGTTCAGTGCTGGTCTACATCTGAGAAGAAACCCTTGCTGTTTCATTGTGAAGCTGACGGCAGAATCAGACATCCGCTGTTTTTTGATTGACAGAACCGTATTTAACAAACATCAACATGAAAATAAGTAGCAGCTGTTTAAAAGGGTGGATTTTTTTTTTCTCTTTACTAAAGGAATGGGGAAGTGAGACTTTTTTAGCTTCTAACTAAAAGCTGATGGTTTAAGGTTTCAGTTTGGTCTCTTTCAGTGATATGTCAGAGTTTTAAATAAGTCAGCCAGCTGCTGGACAGCCCTCTCCCCAACCGAGGAGACCTGTGTGCCCAGTCTTTCTACAGCTGCCTCCATTGCTGTGTATGCTGGCCCTGCCGTGTCCCAGACAGACGCCATGAGTTCGCCGCTCAGGCCGTGGACAACCAGACTTAACCGAGACAGCAGAGAGAAGCCGAGCGATGCCCCTCCGGCCGGGTTCACCCATAGCACTGCCAGCAGCAGCATCAGCAGCAGCAGCAGCCCCAACCCCAGCAGCGCCGCAGAGGAAGCAGGCTGCAGCTCGCACCACAGGTCCTGCACCCAGCTGTCAGACTGATCCCTTCCAGCCTCAGCCTCAGCCCCCGCACCAGCCCGCGCACCGCCACATCTGGCACAGCAGCTCACCTTAGGAATAGGTGCTTCCTCCAGGCTCCCGATGGTCACAGCAGACCAGCGCTGCTGAAGGTAGTCTGCTGCCCGCGGGGTGACGGAGAGGTTTATCACCGAGGGCAGAGGGGTTTTAATAAACTCCTCCACCCTCTCTCTGAACAAATGCACCTTCTCCAGGAAGACTAGCGGTGAGTCCTCCTCCTCTACTGATGAACCCAGGGATACCAGGTCCAGCTGTTCCTCCTGGAGGAAACAAGACTGTTATCAGGGCTATGGTACACCAGTGCTGCTGAGACTATTAGTCGACTGATCAATCAGAAAATTAATCATCCGACAATCTTTTAACGATTTATGTAATTAATCAAACAAAAATAATGAAAAAACTGCTTGTTCCTGCTTCTCAGTGTGAACTTTTGCTGTTTCATATCATTTTAAATAGAATATTCTTCAATCAATAATGAAAATATTTCTTAGTTTCAACACTACACATCACAATACTAAATGTACTTTAGTATTTTAACCACCATTCATTATCCTAACCCATTTTTCAAGATCAGAGAAATAAATGTCAATGCAGTGTTCATGTCACATGGGAGTTGCCAAAATTATTTGTGTTCGATTGTGTCAAGTTGTAGTTATGACAGGGAATCGCCGATATATCCGAAGTGGTGCTAAATAATTCAGGGGTGCCTGATAACCAAAAATACACGGACAGCTCGTGTCAGCCAAGGTCCATCACCGAAAGAAGTTAAATCCAAAATCAATGGATATAGCACTAAATTGTCGACACAATATATGGTGCTAGAAATGGGAAAAGTAGCCCATTTCTAGCATCCATCCTTTATGACATAAACGCAGCACCAGTGCTCGCATCAGTCCCTCACTGTTCTTTACTTTTAGACTGTCAAAGACGCTTGCCTTACGCTTGTCTGCTGCTCCTCTAAGGATTTTAGATTGGTTTGATTTTGCCGCTTGTCTTTAGTCTTGGCTCCTGTAGTTTCTGCTACATAACGACTGCTGGTCGCATGGCAGTGGAGCACCGCAAGCATTTGGAGTTCAACAACTGAGATCTGCTAACAAAATGGCCCAAAATTCATCATTTCCTGTGATGACCTGATCATGCTAAAGCGTCCAATTTACGCGCTCCGGGGATGGGAAACAGCCACTAAAATGATGTGTGCTATGATTTGACGTCAATCAGCCCTGAAACACACCTGTAGCTCCTTCACTCTGTGGATGAGTGGGTCGTAGGCCCGGGACACCTCTGCAGCAGCTTTATCCAGGGCCTCCAGGTAGGCTTGTCTCTTCCTGGCCATCACCACCTCCAGCGTCTGAAAAAACTGACTGACTTCCTGCCGGTCCTGCCTCAACAGACCCTCACAGCGGGTCTTCTCCTGCTCCAGCTGCTCCCCTAGCTCACACGCCTAACGGAGGGAGAGAAGGAGAGGTCAGTCAGCACATTTGGAAGGGGTTTTTTTGTTTTTGTTTTTTGGAACATGCTTTTATATTAACATATTCAGTTAAACAGATTCCCATATATCAATTCCAGTGGCAAAAAATTAACTAGTATCTTTCCACATGAATTTTCCCCAACTCAGAGACTGGCCATTTTGAGAGGACTCCTCACCTGTGCCCATCTCTGCTCAGAAAGTCTGGCCAGCAGTAGCGATGGGGTCTGTTTTTCTCTGATGAAAGCCGCCTGCAGGTCGTCTATGGAATGGCCCTGGTGCTGCCCGACAGTCAGACACAACCCACAGATCAGCTGCCGATCCTGGATGCAGTACATGTTCAGAGGCTGCCTGTTGTGCTCCTGACAGGTAGGGGGTCGCGGCTCGCTGTCCCTCTGGTACTAAGATGGCAAACGAGCACACAGACATACGAGACAGGTGAGCGAAAACTGGAGCAGCAAAGCAACGGCCAAGAGGATTTTCAGACTGACGGGTAGTCAGAGGGTAAATGTTTCAGCTGAACACAAGTGATTCTCTCCTACTTTCTCGACGATGGCCCGCAGAGATACGTTGCTGGGCAGAGCCTCTATGCCCGCTGGTGGCAGCTCCATCACGCTGCGACAGTTGGGGCATTTTAGAGGCAGGCGGAGCGGGCGCCAGATGGAATAGTTGGTGGACGCCTGGAGCAGGTTGTCCAGGCAGGTCTTACAGAAGGTGTGTGAGCACGGCAGGACTCGCGGGTCAGAGAACAGAGAGTAGCACACGGAGCACGTCAGGTCTTCCTCTAGGTTGTCCATGGTGGAGACTAGGGGCCAGGCTCAGGACTGGGGGTTTGGGGACAAGAAGATCTGGCAGGACAGCAGGATGGGTGAAAAGCTACGTGTTGCACCTGTCCAGCAAAACATATCAACTTGCTAGAAAATGTACAGTGAATATATCCTAGAGACTACTTTACAAACAATTGGACTGAATGTGATTAAGTTTAGAGAGTCAATCAAGGTGGCAGCTTCTCATGTGAAGATAATACCTTCTTTTCGTCATATATGACAGTAAAGTGAATATCTTTGGAACTATTGGTCGGACAAAAACAAGACCTTTGAAGAGAGAAAAATAGGCATTTCCATGTTTTTGTGACATTTTGTAGGCAAAATGACTAAGAAAATATTCAGCATATTAATCGATAATGAAAATAATCTTAAACTGTAGCCTTTTTTTGGGTTGGGTAAAAAAAAAAAAAAAGGATTCACTACACGTGGGTGTGGCATTTTCATGAATGTAAAACCAATTTTTACATTTCCATTACCGTCTCCAATCCTCCCGGCTGTGACTGTTAAGTGCACTAGTGTTATGCACTCGGTGACCACTTTATTCGGTGCACCTGTTAGATACAGGAGGTGCCGTTTTGTGGCATTCAAACTTAAATAATGTTCATCAATAATCCTCTCTCTTTAATTTTAACAAACATCATAAAGCAAACATTAGTAACTGCCCAATTACACTACTGACTGTTGCACATTTGAAATGAGAAATCATTTTTTAAATCTTTTTTCTTTTTCTTTATTTTCTAGTAGTCTTTCTGTCCTTTATTTTTATTGAATGTAATTCTTTGTATCTTGCCTTTAGGAGTTTTTAGGAGATGTCTTTGTATAAGCTTCTAGCTTCCTACCTCTCCTGCTTTTGATGATTTTGGATTCATGTATATCTGAGCATATACAGATAAAAGTGTGTAGTTATATATTTGAGTGTCATTCTAAACATATATCTTTAAAATGACTATTTTTTTAATGAGCAAACATATGTATATATTTTTTAATCAATTGCAAATCAGCACAACAGCTCTGCCATGAACTCAACCTTTACAAAGTTTATAATGTTCAGTTTTTGTTGACACTGTCATGAGTAAATTTAATTATAGGTTTAATACTGTGTTATAGTTAAAGGTGTTGTTGCACTGGACTACATTATAGTGGGAGGGTTTTTTTAGCATCATATTTATGGCAGAACAGTTGTATTGTATTGTATTAGATAGTAAAGGCTTATTTAATGTAGCGGCCACAAAGTGTACAATGAGTGCTTCCCTAATAGAAGTAGAAGGTTTAATTAGTAGTGATTGTCATCTGTGAAAGAGCAGATGATCTACTGAAAAACAAGTGAACAGGCAAAAAACCCCGACTCAGCTCCTATTACAGGACCAGTTATTTTGTTTGTGTGTGTGTGTGTGCGCTCTCCTCTCTGGTTACAGTCAGCACCACAGCGACAATAGGAGGACTTATGCCAGCACCCACCAAGTCCCAACACCCACAGGCACACACTTTGTTGTCAGGGAAAGGCTGCAACCATGCACAAAAACCTGATGCGTTTATGGAGTCAAACTACAGCCGAGTTGGCGCCCAGACTCAAAAAAGGGTAACATTGTCCTGCTGCGGCCCGATCATTATCATCCATTAAGTTCATTGCAAAGTGAATTTTAGCCATATCCACATGTGGAGTGGGTATAGTTTAAACTGACCGCCCCCCCGCGATATCTCGACAGATAGGTTACCTGCGAACTTAACCCAATTGTTGAGTCAGTTTTGCACCCCATTACTTTTTATCGTTTAACGTTTAAGAAAGAAAGAAAGAAAAAAAAACTGAAGCTAACAGCACCGTTCACCGTTTTCTTTCAAGCAAATAAAATCTCCCGTTAGGTGTTTTCATGTAGCTCGACTGATTGGTTTGTAATGCAACTTCGGCTAGATTTCAACCAGAAAATATAGAGTAATTCAAATAATTAATTGTCTTTCTATGTTTTATTTCAACTTGACACTCCCAGACACTAGAAACGTCACGTTAACATTGCAGTTTTAAAAAATAACTTTCTCAGCAACTTGTCTACGATTTGTCATCGCCTGTTTTATCATCTATCCGTCTCAGTCTTAATGACACAACTATACACATAATAAAAGATGTTTTAAGGGAGAAATCTTTTTAATAACTCACCGTCTGCTCGGAGTAAAGTGCCTCTCCAAAACAGAGCTTTCATTTCCTGTTCCTTCTCGTGTTGCCTTCAAGTGCTCTCAGTAAATTCCTACTTCTTCGAGTAGCAGTGGACAAGCATTTGAAAACATACCAAACTTAAAGAGCACATTCAAACGCACGTGTAGGAAAATACGGAAAAACGTAAACGTGTTTTGAGATTTCTGATGTTTTAACACTGTGGTTGTTTAAATAAATCTACCGTTCTTCCGGAAAAAAACTAAAGTGCGCTAATATATAGTTCATCTTTCCCCCTTTTTCTATTTCGACAGCTGCTTCGAATGCATCACTTTTTTTATTTCACGTACTACGCATGCGGATAAACGGTCTCCCTGGCCAATCAGGCACCGCCTTTTCTCGATTTGAATACAAGTTCAACCGTTAAGAGAAACAAAGGCATTTGGCTGTTTCACACATTTTTTAAGTGGAAAAACAAGCAAACAAACGCTAAAGTATTAATCACATCACTTCATCACAACAGACCACACACACACGCAGTCTCTCGATTTGGGTTTCACTATTTATTTTCTCGAAGACAACCTATTCTGTAGCCTATCTCCCCAAAAGATTTTTGGGCAAACCACATTTTTTTCTTCCATTGAATAATTTTAGATTTGAAACCACATGTTTGCTAACAAGGAATGCTGCAAAAAATACCCCTATGTTCAACAGAAGGTTTATGAGCACAATGTGTAATCATTTACTACAGTGTTTGAAGTTAACACAAAAAAAAAAAAAAAAAAAAAAAAAAGGGGGGGGTAAGCTTGTACACCTAGCTGGTATAAGAGGAAAAAGGAGTATGGGGCTAAGGACTGCAAGGTACTAAAGGTACAGCAAACTTTTTCATGGGTTTATTTATTATTCAGGAGAACCCATTTACGACAACTCCCCAAATCCCCTTCGACCTTGAGAAACAGGAGGTTTAATCCCCTCTTAGTCTATCCGAGATACATTAGCAGATTCATTACTGCTGCTCCTGAAATAAAGTCATTATTTTCTCAAGTATCACTAAAAAGCATCATTGGATTACTCTAGAAATACAATAAAGATTGTGGTTGAGTGATGCATATTGTAGAAGTTGTTGGCAGGTCAAAACCTAAGAAACCAACCAACACACCTTTAGAAAGACTTCAGGCCTCACTTTGCAGTACATGTGCAAACCATACATATTATTTAGCAAATTGGACACTAGTGAGGGTTAAGGGAAGGGGAAACATGTAACATTTAAGCACAGTTTTACTTAAAATGAAAATTACACTGTATCCACAGCCTAAGGAAACTAAAATACCCTAAAAATAACTGTGCTATAGTTTAGTACATGCAAAGGTTATGTTTCACAATTCTACGTGAAATGGCCATTGTTCTCTTCTCCCTTGGTGTTAAGTCAAAGCTATGGCAATAATACTGCAAAGCAGTGATTTTGCTGTAAATTGAAGGACAAATAATGAAGTGTCACAAGGGGAACAGGTCATTTGGTTGATTATAGTGATGGTGTCAGAATTTCACAGCATCAAGCCTATGTCCGGTGTGTAGGTTAGGGATCTGGTGTGAGGGTGGAATACGATCGTCGTCAATCACCTTTACAAAAGCGATGAAACTAAAAGCTGAAAATAAAAAAATATCATAAAAAGGAACACACTGGAGGCAAAAAGAAAAGCCCAAAAGCCACCAAATGCATCATAATACAATGCACTGCTGCTCCACACCTGCCACTAGCATTGTCCAGTGTCAATTAATACTAACTTAACAATAACTCAAAACAAAAAAAAAAATAATCCTTGTGGTGACGATTTTTTTTTTTCATATCCAAAGTTCTTCCTTTTAGGGATTTAGAGGATCAGCCTCTCTTTCAAAGGCAGAATTTCTTTCCTGAAACCTTTGATAACCTCATTGTTGCGTTTCTTAATTTTGTTTCTCTTCAGATGTTGTATTTGTATCTTTTCCCATCTCTGCATGCGTTCTCACCTAGCCTTGCATACTCCCAGTCACGCACGCAGCCAAGCACACACAACTCATCCGTCCATTCTCTCGCACATGCGACACGCGCAGCCGGACTCCTGGCCCCGCCCACCAGGGGGAGAGGATGGTGCCCCATCGGGGCGTCTTTTTGGAGGAGATGAACCTGGCTCCTCAGCACTGAGTCCAGACATTCATACACAATGGGTCCATTCACACACATGTCTGATAGCGTGGCCGATTGGGGGAGGGGCACATCGAGGGTGGCGCCCTCTCTAGTCGGAGGACCGCAGAATTGTGATGGTTTGTGGTTCATCTCAGTTCATAATTAAAGTTATATTCATGTCTGCATTTTGTTGTAATGTAATATTTCAAGATCTCTTGATTTCTTATTTTTGGATGTCCTTGGTTCTCCCCGGGCAGACATCAAGTTTTTTTTGTTGTCGTTTGAAGTAGTTTTCCGAAGACGACAGCTCCAATAACACAGAAGTTATGTCGGCATGTCTCTCAACGCATTCGATGTAGATGTTTTGCTTTTTTGCAACATGTAGCCACTCATTCTCACTCGCACCCACTCGCCATCTCAAACTTCATTTGGGCTGGTTCCCCTGGAATGCCAAATGAAATCCACACATTTTTCTCTCAGATAAGATGCAGCCATGGATCCCACGAGCCAAGCACAATGGATCAAATTTCTCACACTCTCGCTCTCTCTCGCTCTTTCTCTCCTAATTTTTTTAATGTTGAACAGAGTGCTGCATCGTGAACAAAACTCCAGAATACCCCAGATGCCGTCTAGAACTGGAATCCCTCGGCTGGCACGTTGGCTGAGTTAAAGCCGTAAGTTCCACCCTGGATGGCCTCTGGGACCAGGCTGGTGTCTTCATCAATCTGAACCACAGACGATACAACACAGGATTAACAATGAACATAAGAAATGACAGTGGATCAAACACCGTCGATACTGCGTTCAATACATCATGAGCCAACTAGTGAAAAGAAAAACAAGATTGGGCCAGTGACAGTAAACCTGTCCAACAAGGAAATCCAATACCAAAATGCCCATTTATCAGGTCAGAAATGATCAGAAAACAGTTATTTTGTTTTTAAACTGGAATATTAGATACATAACTGAATCTAAATTTGAACTGAAAGGTAATATATCTGTGTGTATGTATCATATATACGTATGTATATACATACGTGCGCACACACGCAAACACACAACTTACATCATCAGATGAGAAGAATTGATCAATAATTTCGTAAGCCAATTTATAGATATCTTCATTTTCATGATTCTGCAGTTGCTCCACCTTTTCCAGACCTGTGGGACAAAAAAAACAACATTTTGTACAGATTAACACTCGATTTTAATGAGAGAGAAAAAAAAAAATCCTTGGTGGTACAAGTAAAGATCTCACCTCCACATTCCTCAATGAGGTTAGCAATAGTTTCAGCCTCATCATCGGCCATCTTGAGAATATTGCTGAGGCCATCGAGGACAACCTGCACAACTTGAGCATCCTTCACAGTCAGCAGGTTGCAGAATGGAGGGATCACCTGCTTCTCAATGAGATGTGCCACCTGTAGACAGCAGAGAGACATTGATGTACAGTGCATCACTAATCTCACATGTTGAAGGGAGGAAGAATGAATCCATTTACAGTTTTTGCTGATTTAATTTTATTGTATGCATTCAAAGAGTTTAGTCACTAATAAATATGATAGTTGCCAATAGTGGCTTATTGTCCACTGAAACCCAACAAAGGAGTTATTCTAGACCACAACAAAAGTGGCTTTACCTACTAATATCTTTGTCTGCTATTCCTTTTTCTTCACAGTTACCATTTTTCACGACTTGGAAATGATTCTTTTTTATTTTCAATTTAATGACTTGTTCTGCATTGCAGTTTACAAAGATTAAATATTGTTTGGTAAGGAATCTGTGTGTGAAAAGGTTAAGGGTTAAAGCACAAGAAAGGCAGGGTAGTTTTGCTACTATAAAGAAAAGGTTCTTTACCTGATCTTTCCTCCCACTTATTGTCAGGTTGCTGATGGCCCAGGCAGCTTCCTTCTGAGTGCCAAAGTCACCCTACAAATATATGCATTCAAAGTAAGCAATGCATGTTTTTTTATTGTTCTCCACAAAGAATGGTATATCAACCATTGGCACTTGACACGGTGCATAAAAAGGGAATGGATACAAACCTTGTCGAGCAGATGAATGATCATGGGGACTAGCTTGGCGTCAATGACGGCCTGCACCTGCTGCTGGTTGCCTGCTGTGATGTTGGACAGGAACCACACTGCCTCCTGCAGGAGAGAAAGCCCAAGTGACATTTTTCCACCAGGAAGACAGGCAGTTTTTGATGATTTGTTAACCTAAACGTAGGCTTACGTGTATTCAGATTTTATTCTAACCAAAGAAGCCAGGTAATTTTATGTCACCCCTTCAACCAGAAAGAAGGAACCAGTCAGGAAAATCACGTTGTTATTAGAAAGTCATGACTGCGCCTGCCTTTCTCTTAATGCAGGGTAAAAACATTTGTCAAAAATGAATTTTTGTCTCTAAACTGGATCAGAATCCAGAGGTCCACTCAGAGAGTTTGACCTCTGGCCGAGACAAAGCGCTGTGGGTGGGGCGAGGGCGACTTTGAGGCTCTAATCATTGTCCAGGTCACAAAGGGGGCCTCCTTTTATAAGTGACCGGTCTCAGATGCACTCCGATATCAGCAGGGACACATGGTCTCAGCACCCTTTGGCCACCAGCCCATGGTATCACACGTTCAATCACATGCACACAGACTAGCACCCTCCTCCCCAACTCCCAATCTGTCTCACTAACTACAACTAGCAAGGCGCTGAAGTCCTCTTCATCGTCTTCACCCTCACGACTCTCCATGTTGTGAAGTCCTGCTATTAGCTATCTGTCCCATCTACTATCTCTCAAACAGCATTCACACTAGCGCCAAGTCTCTGATTTCATCACCTCCAGACACCCGAAATAGCAGTTTGAGATCACCAGTGTGTGTGTGTGTGTGCATCTGTGTGTGTGTGTGTCTGTGTGTGTGTGTGTGTCTGTGTGTGTGTAGGAGGAGGAAGAGGATAGAGAATAAATTACCTTGTTGATTTTCTCCTTTGGGTGAGTGAGCAGGGCAGGGAAATGGCTGAGGGCATCACAGTTGAGCACAACCTGGGTCTGTTCATCTGTGCCAGTCACTATGTTCCCAACAGCCCTCAGGGCTGCAGTCTGGGTGTGGGGAGGAAGTGTGAAACTGTTTTGATAATAATACATTTTTATTTATAGCGGACTTCTATATAACTGAAATATTTTTTAAGACACTCCGCAAATCCGATTTATTTAATTAAAGCTAAATAGCATCATTCTCCTCTCCATACCTGAACTTTGACCTCCTGGTGACTGAGCAGAGGGACCAGCTGAGGGACGATGCGAGAGTCGATTACCATTTGGATCTGCTCATTCCCAGCGTCCGTCAGGTAGGACAGAGCCCACACTGTGTCTACCAAGATCTGCAGGCAGCAAAACACCAAAAGATTGTAATAAATAAATGTCCCTTTCTGCTCAAACTTCATTAGACAGTGGGGACTTTCATCTGGTAATATAGCCTGGGGCCAAGGCACCACAGGCTGCTTAAAATCTCTGTACTCACACTGACATCAGTGTGGTGGATCAGCACGCAGAGAGCTGGCAGGATCTGAGAAAAGAATTCAGAAGTAAAAGTCATTAGGTTGAGAAAATGATAACAAAAACACCAATAACGTTCCAATGTGATCCATAAAGGTTTGGTCATAGCAGCGATGGCTGCAGAGTCACTTATTCTGCAATACCTGCCATACCTTCATGTCTGCACCACAATAAATGTGCCCTCATTTCACCAGCATAGGTAGACCACTGATGGAGCTCTCATCTTCTATGCCTCTCTCCCCGTCAAACACCAATCAATAAACACACATTGCTCTCTCAGATTTCAGTAGAGGCATGAAGGCAGTCGCCCAAAAACAAATTATTTCTTAAGGTGACACTTTACCCTGGAGTCAATTTTGTAGTTTCTGACATACCCTGTAGTCGCCTTATGTTCAAGAACATTTAGCCATCACTTTTGGCTATAATATTATAAAGATCCTTCACACTTTCCAAGCTCACAGCTGGGTTTTATTATGTGACAACATAACAACCAGGCAACCTCCTAATGTCTGACCTGTCATCAGTATTATAAGGAAAATTACTGTCAGACCGAAATTTTGTCTGTTTGGTAATGAAATGGTCAACTAGGGAGAATCAGACAGTTTCCGCCATCCTTCTCAGTGTTTGTCCTGATGGTGGTTTTTGCAAACACACATATCCCTGAAGACATTCACACAAGAATAGACACGGGCTCCTTCACTATTTTACATACACTACTAACGATATCTTACTTCCAAAATGTATGAACTAATGAGTAATACCTGTTTTTACAGGTCTGTAAATTTCAATTTATTTCCAAATAATCACCGCAGAAGTTTCCTGGACTAATTACAGGTAAAACAGAGAGTGATAAGTCAGTAAACTTCAAGTTATTTCTAAACTTACTAAATGTGAAAAGCGCCTATAAACAAAAATACAGTTTGCAAAAATGAAGAAGGAAGTTTCCAATAATAAATGACTGAGAAATAAAATTTCACTAGGGTTTAAACTGAACAATTTCGTTGATGTAAATTCATCTGGAAGTCAATAATAGACTCAACACAACTAACTGAACTAACTAAAATGACTATTTTTCATGTAACTCCTACCAAACTATAGTGTTCTTTCCTGGAAACTTTCAAGAAATTATTAGGAAAAAACAGACCTGTAAAACAAAGCCTTGCCAACTGAAAGCAAAACTGCAAAACACGTAGGAGTTGCAAGTGCAGTGAAAAAGGATGCAACCCATCACGCCTTCCCACCCATAAATACTGACACACTGCCTTTAACACTCCTGTGCTTAATAATCTGGAACGGCTCACTTATTTTCTCTACACACATACTGTACACACCTCCTGGATCGTCTCCATGGGTGGTGGAGGGTCCTTGTGGCGGCACAGATTGACCATGACCCAGGTGACATTGCGGAGGAAGGTGATGGGGATGGAGGGACTGATGAAAGAGAGCAGGGGCTTCACCACACCCAAGCTGATCACATAGTCTCTGCACTGAGGGCCATCACCTGGAGAGTGCACACACACAGAAGAAGGGCGTGTCATTTTGGGACAGACTTTTCTAACACACTCATGTTCACACCAACAGCAACTCACCTATGATGTTTCCCAGGGCCCAGACGGCCTGTTCACACACATTCTGGTGAGGAGAGTGAAGAAGTCTCAGGAACAGTGGCACAGCATCTACACATTAGGAAACAGATAAGTGTTGATCATTTAAAAGGGCATCTGATGATCTGATGTGCTGTTTTAATTATTGTACAACACCATACTCCTCAGAGAAATTAGAAACAGCTCTAGTAAGAGTTATTATAGTTTTTTCTTTCGATCACACACAGTAAATGACCACTTGGACAATCAAAGCTCAGATTTGGATATGGCCAAGTTTGCACTTTGAGTAAAAAGGCAACTAAGCCACGCAATGTTAAGAAGAAAAAAGAAAAAGTCAAGATGGAGAAGGAGGCAGATCTATTAAGAAAGAAAATATCACATAGACCATTTTGACAAGTGGAAAATAATGAATCCTCTCAATGTTACAAAGGAAAATCCATAAAAACTTTTGCTAATTGAAAATGCACTTTTGAATTATATTTGAATCCCTTTTGATTGCATTTGTTAAGCAAAATACAATGTCATGCTAAATATAAGCAGGCTGTATGTGAATAGATTAGTTTGGTTTTTTGGACACAACACTCACAATAACACATACTTATAATAACTCTGCTCGCTGAGTAAAAACAAAGAAAAGTATGAATGACTGTCCAAATAATTTAAGTAAATATTGATAGTGCATGTGATAATGAAATTTTTAATTTGAGAACATAAAATCAGCTAGTGGATTATTCAAAATCTTAACCTAAAACCTTGCAAAGATAAGAAAGTTACATCGAAAAGAAAAGAGACTGAAATAAAATAAAGGAACAGAAAGAGAAGAAAGTGTTGTGTTGCGATACATGGCACTTACTTGACTGGACCACGGCTTGGGTCTGCTCTGAGGTTCCCGACGCTATGTTGGTAAGAGCCCAGGCTGCCTCAAACTGGAGAGACGGGCTATAGAGATGTAAGAATGGACAGTTTGGTGAAGGCAGCAGAGGCAATTGTAAAAAGACAAGGAAGTGTGATTGGGAAGGGGCGTAAAATACTAAGAGCATGATGATGAGTCATTTATGTTCTGCCACTCCTGGAAGGTGAAAACTAGGACACATTTACATAATTTCAACGCTGTTCAAGTGTAGGCTGGGCTAAACCCTGCTGGCTCATTTACATAACTTTGAAGAGTACATAAACTCAACATGAGCGTGGAAAAGGACTACCTTGTACTATAATTATTGCACATGAAACAGGATGATTCACTGCTACATGCGGACAAACAGAATTACAGCCTGCTTACTTGTCATCTCTATCCAGGCAGTGAACCAGTATAGGAAGGATCCCGGACTTAATCAGGTCATCTATGGGAGGGTTGCGGTCACTAGACAACAACTTCCTACAAAGAGGAAACAGAGGACCATTACTCACACACTCATACTCGCATAGCTTTACTGACATAGGCCAACAAGAAGAAGTAATTACACACATAGATCAACAGCTAAAGAATGTACACAATCTTCCTTCATTCATTGTAAGTCAATCACCCGGCTTATGACCCAACAACAAACATAATACATCATCAGGCAGTGTGATGGCATCTTCAATTTGTCAAAATAAAGATGCACGGTTGACTTTGATGAAAAAAAAAAAAAAACGAATAAAAGGCAAATAAATAAAAATTAAAATAATTTCATGAAGTCAGCTACCTTATGCTACACCTGATCAGACTTGTAGAGGGCCGCTCTGCTGAGCTGCAGTGCCCCTTACAATGTCCGTTAATCAGACGGGGCTGACTCATGTAAATCACAGCTGTCTAACCAAGCTGGGAAAACATTCAGCCCCTGAAACTGCATCACTGAAACTGAATTTTGCAAGAGGCCCTCAATTTTATTCAGACAGCCTCTTAAGACAAAGTACTGGTGTTCTGGTGCAGAATCACTGGCTTACAAATAAACTTGGGAACCAGATGTGAATCTTGATTACATTCTAACTGCTACTATTATAAGAGCAAACAAGTACACCAGCACAGTTTATTCATACTGAAAATTAGGTTTGGATGGTATGAACAATAGTATCATGGTGATAGGAATGACAGCATTTTCTTGACATTGATGTGTAACATTTTTTAAACAATTTCACGTGACGCAAAGTAACATTTATATTCACTGATTTCATGAATTGAAAGAATAGGTTATATGGTGTTTTGAAAGTATTTTACAAAAATTTTCTTCTTAAGTATTGTAAATCTCATGCTGTGTCAGATTTGACTAATCCTTCATTTAGATCACTTTAACATCTGTACATTTATTTCGTCGATCATCAGATTGCCGCCTCAACAGTACAAGCTCAGCAGACAGTGATTTTAGTGTGACGTCAAAAGAAAAGCAGCTACCGAATCTATCGTACAATCCTGTGGTTGGTCTGCTTTGCTTTCACACCACTAACAAAACGGCAACAGCGTCTGGTTGCACCCGAGTTTGTTTGGCAGCGTTCACACCAGCCCGGATGAACCGATCTAAATAGGTTAGGTGTGTAAAACCTCTCAGAACATTTAGAAGACTGATCCACAATTTTACAAAATGAAAAATGTCACTAAATGATTATACAGAGACAATAAACAATATTCAGGTTATTGGGCAACTACTGGTGTAAACTGACAGGATAATCAGAAGAGCCCGAGAGTGTCAGGGAGTGTGGTCCTACCTTGCAGCCTGAACAGCGCTCAGCTGGACGCCCTGGTTATCACTGGTGGCATTCTACAATACAACACATACAAGCAAACTGAGTCATACACAACATTTAAAATAATTAATTATGGCCCTAGAATCCGTATGCTGTAAAATGTAAGCAATAATTTGAAAAAAAAAAAAAAAATCAAAGTTAGAGATTAAACAATTTCTTCTTTATATTGCAAATCAATAGTTATAACACATTGAGTTTAGTTTGGAGGACAAGAGTTAAACTGTGATGCATAATACACATACATACACAAAAAGACAAAGAAAAGAAACGAATCAAACATCCTACTTACTTGTACTATTGCTTCAAGAGAGGTGTTTTGCTGAAAAGGAAACAATTTGGAAAGTTATCCTCCTAGATTCACGCGTTTACACACATTTGTAAAACACACAGTATGTAATGTGAAAAGTTACAAGATGATCAGTAGCTGGTCAATTTTAAACTGGTGGTTTCGCAAGGGAAAAAAAGTCAACACTGTTAAACACAGCAATACCCATTAAACAAAAGCCGTGTGGATACCCTGAAGTGTGCGTACCCAGGCAGGACCACACCTGGGCGAACACACATCTGTTAGCTTCTTGTCTTGCATTAAAGACAGTCATTCCTAAAATTTCTTTTGTATGTCAAGCTGACAAAGCAGGAAGGAAAGTCACCAGAGCACCGCTGAGTACAGTGAGGAGAGGCAGGGGATTGAGAAATGCCATCAGGACAAAGTAGTGACCTGCATTCTCATTTGAACCAATGCGATGTTGTGGTGTAACAGTCAGCAGGCTGGACGTGAAGGCCAACATTCAACATGATAATATGCCAACTGGCAACCTCACTTGATGTCTAGTACAGGGAGTTCAGAGAACAGCGTAGACTGCCTTTGGTAGAGACCCTGATTATCACTTTCAATCAACAACTGAGCATGACTGCGGGCCCTATTAAATAAAGTTGGCCAATGTCTCTGATAAGTCAGCACTTGCAGCTAATTGCCGGTGCCCCCTCAAATAAAGGGGGGGGGTGGTGGCCTTACAAAAAATGTCAGGCCTGGGGGAAAAAAAAAAAAAAGAAAAAAAAAAAAGAAAAGCATTCAAACAAAACCCTGCATGCAAATATGCATGTACTTGCAGCAAATTTATATTTGTGTGTTTACATTTCATGTTCATGGATAGAGTTTTAAAAGATATCTGTAACCTTGGGAAAATAAAAATAGTGTTGACAAGAACTCCGACAACAGCGGGAAAAGGACAAATTAAAAATGTGAGCTGAGGGACAGCGAGAATTTAAGAAACCTCTGATATATCAGAGAAGGGCATTTATGGTCTAAGAAGCTCAGATGCCCAAATTATCATTTTGTTAGAGCTAACCACAAAGTGGGCAAAATAATGAAAAAGCAAATGTCCTCTGGGCAACACAATCCACGTGTTATTGTAGGTCGACTGAAAACAGTCCCCGAGTGCCAACTGGTTTGTTAGTATTTAAACTAGATTTGGACAGCATGCTTTTCCACAAAAGCCTCTCTCATGTCTTGGAGTGAGTCAGAGCAGCATGTCATTGTTGATATATTGCTAAGCAGCCCATTTTGAGTTAGCCCTCTCAGTGAGCAGTTACTGTGATTGAATTTCTGATCTGCTGAGTGGCCATTTTAATCCAGCAATGCCAACAAACTCAAATCTTTAGTGATGGCGGCACTGTTGATTGATCGATTTTCTGTGTTGTCGTTACTCTAAAACATGTAGGTTTGATGTGTGCCAACACTGCATGACTACTGAGACATTCACTGTTGGGCTTCAAGCCTCTGGGGTGCCCGGAGCTCAACTGAAAAACGAAGGACGCAAACAACATATTGCATACATATCCACAATAACGCATCACTACTATGAGTACAAGGCCCGATCATTTTAGACTATCACTTACATTAAGATTAGTATTTACCTGAAAATAATGTGTGCCTCAAAAAGGCCAAGTTGAAGGATCATTTTCAGGCCAATATATGCATTACAAATCATTTGCTGTATATATCACAATTACCACCAAATCCAGATACATTACTACCAATAGTTATTATTATAATAATTTTATTCCCTGGTACCCACATCATACCTGATTTCTTTCATCTAAAAATGAAAAATAAAACTCAACACTGGTGTTCACTGTGGAAATTACATAAGCAGGCAGGCAATACTCCAAAAAAGGAAACTCTCTCAAACATTAATGGAAATACTCTGCCCAAAAAGCCCAGAAAACATTCAAAAGGGAACGCAACCCTGAGGGATAGTTACACTAGGTGCATTGTGGCTATATTCTACTAAGGAAGCTGTAAATGAAAAAGGCCTCTCACTTCAGGTAAATGAGACACCGACCAGCACACAGAAAGACAAACTGCATGTTTGTTCACACTCACGCCCCACCCAACTGGCATTGAGCAAGGAGGGCTACAAAGGCAGCATCACATGGACAAAACGTCAGCATGTCCTAAACCTCTGGAGTGTTTAACCAGTGAGACGAACCTAATGTGAAAACCCCTTGGTCAAACAGTCAGAGCGGACTCTACATGCCAAGCTGTCAGTCCTACTGCTTCATTAATACCATAGAGGAGCTGTACACTACTCTGCCCTTAGAACGCAAAACCTAAAAATATGTTGACTTGATTTTCTTTTGGCAGCCGTCACATTTTGAGAGGAAGACACACAACCGTACCGATCTGAAGTCTCCGTCGACATCAGAGTCATCACAGATGTCCTCATGGGGCACATTTCTCCTCTTCAGAAGGTGTTCGTCTCTTTTGTTCTGTGGAGGAGGGAACAGAAATATCACCTTATACATATTCCTGCAGAAATTCAGGATAACATCAGTATCTTTCTGTACATTATTTCAAAGAAAAAACTGCAGATAAAAAGACAGAATTTAATTTGGTTGTAAAATTTCATAATTACTGAAAGTCATTGGGTGTTTGTAGTTGACAGCACAATATAACACAAATGTAATTACCTTTCTGAGTTCCACCACTACCTCAGTCCTCTGTCTTCTCATAGTCTGTGGGAGAGACAGCATTTGAACATTATTCAAACAAAGAACTTTAATCCCAACCTTTGCCCAAGAGAGAACACCAGCTACGACATTAAATTCGGGCACAGTCTGAGATCACGATCCAGTTCGTGTGACCAGACCTGATCAGCAGTCTCAGTCATACCTGGAGCATAGAGTCAACAGGCCACACACTGCATATGACAGCACCCAAACACATTTAACACCAGTCAGACCTAATATGACTCAGCTTAAGTTACTGCAAGACCATTTTATGTGCCTTTTCAAGGCTACTAACATGCCATATTCACTTATAGATACCATTGTATTCATGTTCTTACCAATTGGAGAAAAAAAATAAATACTACAGTGACATTGATGAAATACACTCAATTGCCAATTTATCAAAAACATCTGGCCAAAACTACTGCAGCCCTGCAAGAAATCCTCCCTTCATGAAGATTATAACGTTCAGTTTTTGTTGAAAATGTTTCAGAGAGGTGTTGATTCTGGTCGTTATTAGAGACTGTCATTTGTTTCTGCTGCTCAAATGTATTGGCTTATAGTAGATGTGTTTCTAATATTTAGTCTGCTATGCATAAGCTGTACAAAACATTAGAAACACTTCTCAGTACAACACACAACAAATTCCATCCTCTGAAATGACCATGAATTGAGTCAACACGTCTGGAAAACAAATTCAACATAACTGAAAATTACAACCTTCATGAAGGGCGGATTTATTGCAGGAATGTTGCATTAGACTGCATTAGATTAAGCCAGATTGACCTCATAAACTGGCAACTGAGTATAAGGCCTACTTTACACTTTATGACCAGAAGAGTACTGTTGTAGTTGCAGTTAAAGAATAGATGTCTGTAATGCTTGTGTTCGGTTATTAACAGTTACCGGGCGAGACAACTCATGTCGAATGGCCTACCTAGCTATAGAAACTACTTGTCAAACAGGATGTATGAGCATATCCTGCTCATATGAATCTTGAGGGAGTCCGCCCGAAAAAAAACACCATCACCTGCTGATATAAACGAAGCAGAGCTGTCTCTAAATCAACTGGTAACTTATGGATCCAACGTGTAGCTTTGATCCGTCAGTCATGTGATCGTGTTAACTAGCTGGTCGTTATAACCTCGTTTTCTGAGCATGTGCAACCTTTAGTAAACCACAGGGTAAAAATTTAACATCACGCCACAATTTAATAGACCCAGGTAACTGGCAAGCTAAGAGGCTGAATGGTTTCCGCCATTGTTTTTGGTGATAAAGACGGGGGATGGGTGGAACTGCAGCCACCAGCACCACCAAGCTTAACGTTAGCAAGCTAGCACGCAGGTTAGCTAACTGCAGTATCAAAATAACGTTAATCTTCCGCTTGCCAATCAAGCGAATATCTCCCAAAGACTACATGGACGTCAATTATATGTACTGTTAAATGTACATTAAACCTTTTCACTAGCTAACACACCGAGTTAAAACGATCCGGTGCATGATATGCTTCAGTTAAGCTAGCGTGTCCCCCCCACCCCCCCACCCGTGGGCCTGGCTAGCAGCGGGCTAGCAGAGCACATCCAGCGGAGGCGATGAACTCAGACCAGCTTTTCTGACATGTTTTATAACCAGCGCGGTCTCACGGTGGTAAGAAACCCAGTGAAACCCAAATGGCAAAAAAATAAAAAAAATAATAAAAAAAAAACCCGGCCAAGCCCAGCAATCTAAAACGCCTGATCCGTGAAGGCCCTGGCCGAGGCTCTGGGTACAAAGTTCCCGATGGTGGAAATTAGAAACGACGTCACAGGGAAACCAGGAGGCGAAGCCGGCCGCGAACAGAGAGGCGGCGGCGGCGAGGAAAAGAGGACTTCCTCGCCGCCAATCTGCACAACTTTTACCTCCAAATCACGGCCCTTATTCTTGAAATTCTTCAGCCGCTGGTTGTCCAGTTTCTCGCTGTCGGCCATGGTAGCAGTTCTGGTTGCGGTAAATACAGTTTAAATCGCGGATTTAGCTGGTAAGCTACCCCCTTTTTTCTAGTTCCCTTTTCTCAGCCTTTCGTTAGCTGACTATTTTCTGCTGCTCCGTCCGCGGTGCATACTGGGAATGCCGGTGGTGGAGGGCAGCCTCGCTCTGGCGTGGAGGAAGGGTGGGGAAATCCCCTGTACTCTCATTGGTTTCACTGTTAACATCCATCTGCAGGGCGCGCCACCTAAGAACACACGCATTCACATTTTATCATTACAGTAAACCACGGTTATCATCCATTATATACATTTATTTTTTTGTTTGTTTCAATTCTTTTGCATTGTAATAACAGGTGTTCTTAATATTGATTCTACCCACACTGCCATGCACAAAGTTGTCGGTTTATTAGGTACACCTAGCTAAAACTAATTTAGTCTAATACAACAGTCCTGCAGTAAATCCTACCTCTGCAGATTTGTTCAGTGTGCTGTCATGAATGATAAAAAATGAGTTTCATTTTGTTTTCCTATTGTCCTTTTTACTGGGAACCGCACAATACTTTGTTCAGTAAGATAAAAACATAGAATGCCTTCATAAAGAGTGAGTTTGCTTTTCACATGTGAAACATTTAAATCAACCAGTTACTTGGAGGGAAAAAAAGCCCATTCATCATGATAAACTGTAGATATGTAGCAGATCTTTTCTCTGTACAGTTCGTGTGGATTTCCCCCCCACACATAAATATGTTATTTGATATATTTGATATATAAAATATTGTATTTATTTTATTGCTCCCTTTTCTTATTCCTACTCTGCATGTTTTGGAAAACAGTTGTCTTGTAATCTGTTGTGGGCTGGGTCAGACGCTTGTCATGACACAGAAATAAAAAATAAAATTCGCTTATACACTAGTAGACTCACCTACTTTTATTCAAATGCTGGACTTGCTGTAATTACAATGTTGAAATAGCTTAATTCTTCTGTTTGGGAGCATTTCTATTTTATGCCACTATTTTTATTTTACTCAAATTCATTTATTTTACAGCTATGCTAACTTTTGTAGATTAAGATTTTGCATCTTAGAAAATATCATGTATTGCTTTACTTAAAATCAATTAAAGGCTAGATTACCAGCCGGGCAAAACATGCAATTGCCCCAAATTCACCAAGGATTATTTTATTTTTAGGAATTTGATCAATGTCAGTTTGATTGATAAAGTAGGCTTCATTATTATACAGTTTCCTTGTCACACAAGTAAAACAAAGAAGGAATATTGGGCTGAAAACACAATAATTTTGGAAGATATCCACTTGATTTCCCTAACTCAGACTGCTGAAGACTCACATTAGCTTTAACTGAACTTTGAAAAGCATTGTTGCATGGAATGAAGACCGTAGATACTACACTGTAATCACTTTAAGACCATTATGGACTGGAGGAACAATTTCAGTAACATACACGCACAAATGGGCCTGTGAGTATTGTTATAAGACAGACTTGAAAAAAATGTGAACCTATCCTTTAAGGCACTGTCTGGTACATCAACTCAATTTCAGGATTTTTACATGTAATGTAATTTTTACATTGTTGTATTGCAATCTAATTACAAATTCTACTGTCGATTTTATCCCCCAAACTCGAAAATAACTGCCTCATTCCATAATAGATGTCTTTAACGACTTTATTTCAGTTCAACAAATAGACGAAACAATACTGAAACAGCACACACACACACACACACACACACATATATATATATATACACGTGTGTGCGTGTGTGTGTGTGTGTGTGTGTGTGTGTGTGTACTTTGCTGAATGAAATCCTTGCAATAATTTAAAATATTTAACATACTGTGAGATGACACTGGCAGTTTCCAAATGAAATAATAAAGCTTGTATGAAATAGTAAGCACATAACAAGACATCTTTATATTTAACTACTGTGATGTTAACAATAATACAAATAAAAACATAACAAATAAAGAAAAGCAGTGCACAAATGGAAAAGAGCATCTCTGTTTGTTTATATGAGTTAGTCTTATTTGTACAGTATGTACACTGTCAGACTGAATTGTCTCAAACGTTGTGTGACGTGTCCACTTTTCTCAAACTACCCTGGTAATCCAAGATTGCTAACAGAATTCTTGTGGTTTATCGTCACCGTCCAAAGAAACTTTCCCTTCTGCGTGATCCATTTAAAAGTTTATCTTTCACAGAGATTAACGCTAATCACTGCGTTAATGTCGTCCTTCTTATTACCGCCTCCTCTCATTTGATCTTACAGAGGCCACAGCGAGGCCGCTTGCTGATGACTCACGGGGGCAGGCGAGAAAGGAATCCTACACGTGGCTCGAATGAAACTCCGACAAACATTTTTATCCATTATCTTCGGCAGAGCAAGACTTGTTTCACAGCTGTGATACTGAAACCCTTTGAATTGATCTTAACTTTAATGTCCTGTTGAGTCTGTTTCAGCGGGGTCTTCATCAGATAGACTATCCTCCTGAAACCCTCTTCTAGTCCCATGCCAGTGGTGGCTGAACAGGGCTGGATGAACCAGGCTCTGCCCTCACACATTCCTCTTAAATCCAGTTTCAGGCAAAGTGCCTCTGGGCTCAGAGCTCCTGGGAGGTCCTGTTTGTTGGCGAGGACCACGAGAGGAACTCCTCTGAGACTTTCGTATCTCAGCACCTAGTGCGCGGAGAAAACAAAATAAAGAACACTTTAATTACTACAGTGCAAAACAAACTCTTTAGATGAACTTGATCATTGTATTAAGATGGATGTATTTATATATTATATTTATTCTTTTATTTATTAATCAAGCATTTAGAATTTAGTTACTATAAACATTAAATAATGCTTTATAACATACACAAAATTTGTTTGTGTGTAATAAATTATCATTAAATGTGGTTACAGGTGTAAACACAGTAATGGATGGAGTTATAGTCATTGGTAAATACATTAATAAACACTTAAAAATGCTCTAATATCTGCTTACGACTACACAATAGTGTGTTATAAAACATTTATTAAGGATTCCCTGCAGACATGGTTTTAAGACACACAAAAATACTCTGCTTTGAATAATAATTTGTATCTGATATGGTTTTTCCACAAAAAAATGAATCAAATCAAAATGATTAAAATGACATCTACTCCTTCTCTCACACTGAAATATTCAGAATCTATGAATATGCAAATATTTTTCACGTCAGCGAAGTTTAACTGCTGAACACACTGAAAAAAACGTTTTCAGTGGAATTTTCTACATGGATTTTCTACATAAGGTGCCTATTGAAATATCCAGACTAGTTGCAAAATCCGGCTTATACACGACTTTAATTCAGATTAAAGGTGAGCACAGAGAAACTTCCCTGCTTCAGCAGACACTATTCTAGTGTCAAACACCGCACATACGTCATTTTGTAGTGTGAAGGTCAAATATCCAAGTGAAGTAACGATGAGCAAAACACATTTTTGAGTGGAAGGAGACTTTAAGTGTTTATATACCACTTATAAACGCGAACTAGGGGTGTTAAAGAAAAGTCTACTCCCATAAATAAATAAATATTCTTTGATTTAATTACCCGATGAAGTTCCTTGCGGGCCTCATCCATCCGCTCGTGGTCCCAACTGTCCACGACAAACATCAGTCCGGCTGTATCAGTATAGTGATGCTTCCAGTGGGGTCTCATCTTCTTCTGGCCCCCTACATCCCACACCGTCAGGCTCGGGCTGCTCCTGTCTGTCTCCAGCGTCTCCACGTTGAAGCCGACAGTTGGCACAGTCACCACGCTTTCGTTGTACATCAGTTTGTAGAGGAGGGTGGTCTTTCCCGATCCATCCAGGCCCAGCATCAGGACCTGCGCTTGTTTCCGAAGCTTGGAACCATATATGCCCATGTCATAAAAGTGCAGCTTTTGTCTATATCCAAAAAGGTACGTCTTCCTTTCCTTGTGTATGTCTGTGAACTGTCTGCACCCACTGGCTCACTCTGTACTGTCTGTCTGCAGGCCTAGCGTGTCCGGTCCTTTATGGAGACTACGTACAATCATTATGCTTTATGTACACACAGGCATAGTGATCCATCCCCACCGATGGGACGGGATTCATTCAGTCTCCTGCGTAGCTTTCAGTAACTCTATTTATATCCAAAATGACGGTGCAACTAAGCGGGGAAACATGCACTTCTCTGGTTACAGAGAAGACCCTTAGCGGAGTCACAACCACCTGCCCCAGATAATCATACGCACCAGGAGCCAGGAAGTCCATGTTTGGAGGTTTGTGTTTGTTCCCGGCTGGATGTCCCATAGGAGGGACATTATAGGAAAACTTTGGTGGCCCTGGCTGATCAGTGAATGCGGTTTTAACGTTAGACTCACAATATGTAGGCTGAGGACGCAGCTCTGGGAAAAACTCACTGAGATCACCTAGAAAACACAAAGAGTTTCTGGGAAGTTGTGATTAATCTCAAGTGAATATGCATATACTAAAACATCACATTAGTACAATAACAATAAATATAACTATGGATTTTAGAAAAATCGATCCATGCATCATGTTTAATTTCTTATGCTGGCTGACCTCTGATTTGTTTGCCCACTTAAACAAAAACTGGACTTCTTGACTGGACTGTAGGCTAGTTTATAGGTTACATTTCTGGATATGTCACAGGTTGTTGTAGTTATTCTGTAGTTTTATGTCATGGGATTCAGACAATCCATGTTATTGAGCAGTATGATATGATTACACTTGGACTAATCAGAGATTCGTGTACGTAACAGTAGCAAAATAAATTCATGTTATTGCCCAGCCCTAATGTGGCCACTATAATGAACATCTTCTAACCACCCAGCAGGTGGCGCAGACTGACTAAAGTCAAGCTTTTCAGAAGTTAAGGATCACTGTCCCGTTTCAAGTGAAGATGTTTAATGTCTTTTGCTGAGTTTTCTCAATTTAAACAAGATAAGTAAACCATGGCAGAGAACTTGCTGAAAAGGACGAGCTCTCAGGATATTTGATGTAAATATTTATGTTCATATTTGCCTTTTTTGTGCAATGGATTTAGCCAAAGTGTAAATCTGTATAGCATACAGTTAACAGAAGCCTTTCATCTCAATTATCGTGATTACTATTCCTTTTCTGATAATCAATATTGAGTCGCCAAGATATATACCATGTAAAGTTAAGGCTGTTTTATGTTTTTGGTAAGTATGTGTGTGGCATTTTTCTTCTCTTTTACTTTTTATGTCTGTTGTTGTCTCTATGCTGTATCTGTATAAGTTACTTTTTATGTATATTTCCTTACAAAAAAAAAAAAAAAAACCCACACACACAATACAGAAAACGATACGATCATTTATAATTTTACTGTTACCTTTTTGATTTACATCTTAAAATTTCTGAATTCTTTACAGTTTATTAAAGTCAACAAAAACAAGTACAAATGCCACATAAACATTCTGTAACGTACATCATCAAGGAAGGATGTGAACTGAAAAAGCACAAACAAACCGTTTTATCTAGTATATATATCTCTGAAGTTAATCAATCCAGGAACAGGCGCATTGCTTTCTTCCCTGCTGTATGAACAGTGGAGGGCTGATACTAACATGAGGACAGTATGTACATTCATCTTACAGTTTCATGTCTCTTAGAGACATTCTTGCAACAATGCTATTCTACACGTGAGTTAACAAGGTATGACACTGAGGCCATGCAGTGGGCAAGGTATGATCGACTACGTTACTTTAAGAACCGAGACGGAGGTTTGGCAGCAGACTTCAGAACAGGAAATGAACAGTTACAAAAATAAGGCAACAATAACGCATTTCATTCAAAAGGCTTGTTACATTTTGAGTTACAGTTCAGGGAAACCGAGATCGAACAGTAATGATGAAGGAATGTTCTCCTCACGAATATGACTATAATACAAGACACTTCAACAGTAAGTTGTCAGTTTCAGTATATTTATATCATGTGGACTGTAGTAAATGATAATGTAGGAAAGGTCAGAACAGAATAGCATGTCAAAATGTAATTAAAGCCTGTTTAAAAGGGTTGTAAATCTAATATCCTCAAGTAAATTCCTAGATAATGTAAAATTAATATCACTATTACTTCTTCAATTATTATATATTGCAATAACTGAATTTATTACTTTTTCTTACGTTTATACAATAACAGTCAATGTTATTAGATAATCATATAACTGAATTAATAAATTTAATATTTAGCAGTTTGTGTCATAATGTGATGTTACTACAATAGTACTACATAATCTGGAAATGTATTTCTTTAAAAGATTGTGTTACATTTTGTACCCATTTAGCCTAACACTTCATTACACTTTGACGAGCTACAACATTATCCAACGGTTACTACATTATCAGTAGTTATACGGATCCTGATAAGTGGGGGGTGAACAGAGTAGTCGAAGAGACCAAACTAGTCTCAGTTTTAAGTTCATTAAAGTTATCAACAATCAAAACAGACATGAGTCTTTATCAGCACAGAAACGAACAGCAATCATTTTAAGTGGACTACAACATTCAAAGACTAAACTTTCAAAATTGGGCAACTCAAGAATAAACACCTCATTCATTCTCACGTTCGGGGAGTTTGATATAACAATGTTATCCATTCTATTGCTGTAAAATATGAATGGTGATATGGTGAACAAGCATAGGCATATTATCATTTGTGTTGTTTATGAATAAAGGGAATTAATTCAGATTAATGATTCGCACAAGTGACGAGTTTGACCGAGGGAAAAAAAGTAACCTGCCAACGTGTTAAACGACAGAATTTTCAGTGCAGTCACTTGGTAGACGTCATTACAGTTAGGTGATGGGGAAACACAGAGTTAGGAAACTAAAAATATACAATTAGTGGTCACACGGAGTGAAGGACATCAAGTTTGACATAATATGGAAGTGGAACTCCATGCTATCATGTATACCTTAAATCTCGTTATTGGCTAGACAATGAATTGGTGGTTAATGTGATCAAATGAAGACAGACATCTATCACTGTTTCTCCTCTCAACTGCACGCACGCACGCACACAGTCATACACAGAAATGTGTGCAGACTCATGGGTGTTCCCCTTAGCTGCACAAAGCCAAATCTGTTTATTTGCATAACAGTAACTAAGCTCGCATTACCATGTCTCAAAGATATGGCTAAGCCTAAATGAAAGACATCTTCTTACAAGTGTCACTTTCACAGCAGTAAAAGTAAAGGTTGTGGGGGCGTGGTTGATGCATTGAAGGGCTGACTTCTGTAAATATCTGTGATAGAAATAGTTCTTGCTCAAAAAATTTTGGGCTCGGATTTTAAATCTTTCATCTTCAGCCTATTCTTACTTAAATTCAGATACAATATAGATACTGGATGTGATAGATGGACAGTCTACTGCTCGCTGGCCTTGTCCTTAAACTTGACCACCATGACGGTGATGTTGTCAGGACAACCACGATAGAAGGACTGGAGGACGATGCTCTTGGCACCGAAGTGAGGCTCGTCCAGCCGTTCCCTGATGAAGCGAACCGCCTCCTCGTTGCTGAAGGTGTCCCACAAGCCGTCGGACGCCAAGATCATGAACTCCGGCTGCAGCTTGTTCAGGTCAAAGGACATGATGTCAGGGTCAGGAATGACCACGTTGAGGTTCTTCAGAGGGTAATCGCCCAGAGAACGGGACATGGCCAAGATGCCCTGGACGCGCCAAGAGCCATTGAAACTGATGAAACCACCTGATGAGGAAGGCAGAGGAAAAATGGTTGGAAAAAGGATAAAACAAGCAGCGGGAAGTGAAAAAAAAAAGGTGGAGGACAAGAGAGGAAAAGGGAAGTGTTGGAAAGAATGTGAGAAATAATGAAGATAGGACATTATAACACGTAGATAACAGATTATTTTTGTTCCTCTGAACCAGCTGGCAGCATGTTTCCTCAATCCTCATTCCTCAGTCTGCGGACGCTGTGTTCACATCAAAGTGGAAATAATAATATGATTCAGTGCCACTGACATGTTTTCACCCATCTAGTGCTCACCGTTAATGCTCATGGAACCAATTGTTGATGTTGGAAAGATTTCAATTCATGTCACATCCTGCACGTACAGCTGCGTGTCCTCTATGGCTTCAACAGATTTGCAAGCAGGGAATTGCACTGCCTCTTTAGCTGCTTTGACATAATTATTAGGAAATGTTATGTACAAACTTTAAATAGAAACAAGAGAGACTTCCCACATTCCTAATGCCTCTCTTAAGCAGTATGAGATATTAACCTATGCAGTTAACTACCGAGGGTAGTAGTTAAGCTAATAAATGCATTAATTAGCAAACATTTCTGCCCTCACATTATAATTAGACTTTGTTTGTCTACTCATAACCAATGGCTTGTATTTATTCAAAATCATTTTCTTTCAGTATTCAGTTAGTTTTCATTCCTTTACACCGTCAGCACTAAGTTTATTGAAAATTCCTCCGTCAGTTATCAAACTCACAAGTAGACGGTACACAGCATCTGTGTACTAGATCCACAGGCTGCGACAACCAGTCAAAAGGAGTGGAATCATAAACACCCGAGACAATTACACCATCAACAATAGATTAAAAAAAAAATTCCCTAATATGACACCAACAATGTATCTTAAAGATACAGAATGAAACAGAAAAGGGAAATAGAAAACACTGGTCAGGCAATACAAAATCAGTGATTTATTTAAACAATAAAAATAAAAATTTTAAATCAAATAGGGGATGAGGATAAGTCAACAATGAATCTTAGTCTAAAAAAACTGGAAATAATCTTCATAAGCTTAGAAAAATATCACGGGAAATTCAATTATTAAAAATACCAATCTTAAATAATTAATCATTAACAAACTATTAAGTAAACTGTCTGAAATTACACAACATATTATACATTTCAACCGTTCCTAAAAACGTTTCCACTGTATTCTGTGGATTTTAAGACACACAGTTAGTGTAATTAAAGGGATTTAAAAAAAAAAAAAAAAAATCAATTATTGATGGTAAAATTATCTCAAGTGTCTGTGATTTGACTCCTTTTTAATTGGCTGTTGCTGCCTGCAGTTCTAGTATGATGATGATGTTGTTTCATACTGTGAGTCTGATGCGAGAGGAAGGTCTACGACTGAAACATTTGTTGTTAATCACCTAATAAACTTAGTATAGAGAAATTGAGTGAATTTTAACTTTCTTCTGCACGATTTCGTTTTGTCCTACTCGCCTGTCTATGAGGAGTGTATAGACAACACTTAATTTAGCTTTTAAGATTAACAACAGTTCCAAGAAAATCAGGTTTCCCTTGTTAATGTGAAACTTTATGCAGCAAGTTTCTCCAAAATCTAATCAGTTCATCAGCTCTACCGGGGGAACCTGTGGTGTAGGGGTGATGTTTCTATCATTAACTATTGTTGAGTATAAGTGTTTACATGAATGTGTCAGAGAGAGGAGGGAAAACACAACCGTAACAAGATAATGCTACTGTATGAGAGAAGGCTACTGTACAAGGAGTTTTTATTAGTTTACAAGCCCAAAGTCCACACACACACACACACACACACACACACACACACACACACACACACACACACACACACACACACACACACACACACACACACAGATACTGACGTTTGCTAGAAACAGTAGGTAATCTGAGCTTCTGCAGTTTCACAATTGCAAGCAGTTTACACCAATAAGTAAGAAATAAAATATTGCGAACTAAATCTCTAAGGTCTTTTTTCACTGCCCAGTCAGGCCATTAGATGGAGATGGTGGGCTACCCTAACAGTGACCACACTCACTAATCTGGCAACCTGCCATCACACTCTCCTCAGCACACAGAGTATGCAGATAGGGTAGGAGGGAGAATTATGCCTACAGTTACACCTTAAATACTGTGCACTGTCTGTCTGCATTCGATAACGTGCTGCTCCGGAAACAGATTGTGTTAGCAGTCACTAGGTTTTTATGTCAGCCTGGGCACAGAGACACAAGATGTGCGAAAAAAGGATAATGGTGCTAAGCTTTGATCATAAGAGGACTTATTTTAACGCTTTCATGACAACAATCTGAGTTTTGATGTCCCCTGAAGTTTTAGCTAAAGCCTTGTTCCACTGCTCAGAAAATCAGTTGAGAAAAGTCTATCGGTCTAGACTGCAGCTGTTTTCTCACCGGCCTTCTTGATCCTCTTGCGCTCTTTGAGCTGGTAAGGTTTGTGGTCATGCGACAGAGGAATGGCATTGCCGTCTTTATCACAAAGAACTCCGCGTGAGTCTCCAACATTGGCCACCGTCAACTCCTTATCAGACAGCAGGGCCACCAGACATGTAGTACCTGAAACAGAGGGAGGGGAGAGGAACAGGAGGGAGCAGGAAAAGATGGAGAAAGGGAGATGGAGCAGGAGCAGGGCAGTGGAGAGAGAAGCAGATGAGAATCACAGTTGGTGTGTTACATGGTGTAAATCCTCTGTGTGTAATTTTCTGCCAATGTTTATTGTAATATAGCAAATTCTCTGAAAAAAACAATTGAGAAACCCTTCGTGGATAAAATAACCTGACAGGGATGTCCTTTTTCAGCCAGTCCAGCAAATCAAATGCATGACAAATTGAGGTAACACTGACAGTCTACAGCCGTGCTCATTGATCTGTGAGGCTGTACTATGGTACAGTGGTTCTTTGAGATAAATGCTAACGGCAGCAGGCTATCAGCTCATAATGACAATGTTAATATGATGATAGTTAGGTGTAATGTTTGCCTTATTCACCATTTTAGTTTAGCCTGTTAGCATGCATTTGCTATTTAGCACAAAGTACAGCTGTGGCTGATGGGATTGTCATTACTTTTGCTGTTATTTGGTCATAAACCAGAGAACTGGACAATTAAAAATTTGATCAGATGATGGTGCTAGAGAAAAAAAAAAAAAATTTCAGTGCAATGCATTGAATAGTTGTTAAGGTGTTTCAGTCTGGACCAGAGTGGTGGACCCACCGACACAGAGGTACTGTGTTAAAAGTCAAATCTGCTTAAAATTTCTGTGACAGCTAACAAATTTATATCAACTCACAGTACCTATAGTCATATCAGCCAACCTTAACTCATAGCAGACTTTGTTCAAAACTTAAATAATCTAAGGAAAAAACACTTCTCCTCTAATACACACACTTCCCTCCTGCACTTAAGTGAAACAGATGAAGCCGTTTGCAGACAATGTAAAAACTCTTTGAAGCAACTTCTCTTCCTTGTACCACTCTCCTCAATGCTTTCGTTTCTTCTCCTCCTTCCTGTCTTTGTTTAGCCTCCCAGCCAGGCAGAACAGAGTCTGGACTACAGAATCTGAGGCCTATTGTGTGAGATCCAAAGTCCTGTAGAGAAAGAACAGATCTGCCTGTTTGGCCATCTGCTCACACAGAGCAAAGACAAAGCTGGAGAGAGAGGAGAATAGAGGAGAGGGGGGAAAAAAAGAAGAGAAAATGGGGGGGGGGGTCCTACTGGCCTGGACCCCACAGACGGGCGGGCGTGTGTGTGTGTGTGTGTGTGTGTGTGTGTGTGTGTGTGTGTGTGTGTGTGTGTGGGAGGGGGGGGGCTAGGAGAAGTGAAGAGATATGAAGAAAGAAAAGAGAAAGAGATTACTTCTCAGCAGGACAATGATTTTATTATTCCCCGTTATAGCTCTGGGTGAGAAAAAAGGTGACGAACAGAAAATTGGACAAAAAAAAAAAAGGAGACAGAAAAGGAGTATGACAAAGAGCACCAGCTTGAAGCCCTGCTAAGATGAATGAAGGGAATATTGCTGCCACTTAATTGTAAATGTCTTACTAAATCTTTTAAACAGTTTGTGAAAAATCCATTTCTATTTGTTTCACCATTGTATGCATTCCTAACCCTGCTGTTTGTGCCTATAGCTGCCGCTGCACTCTGCCATGCTGTCCAGCTAATTATCCTTATCCAGTTCCCATGGCGATAGAGATAATGGATTGAGGTGCCTTGCTAGCACACCTTACCCCAATTAGCCCAGTCATGCCAAGTACACGTTCCGCGTTCCCTATTAAAATGGCACCATGGCCCGAATGCACCCCGTGCTCATGCTAATTATTGGCTTAGCTTGGCCAGGCACACCTTCAACTCCCCAATAGGATCTCAGGCCCAGCTAGTCTCCCACTCCAATTTGTATCATTGCACTGATTCACTCTCTCAGAGTTAGCAAAGACACTGTGTTTGTGCTCGCAATAATTCTGGCGAGCATAAGTGTTCATATAACACCAGAATACATGGATTTATGTTATTAACCAAGCTGCTTGGCATTTAGGCGAAAAATGTGAGGGCAGGACTGCCACCACCCTGCTCAACCCAGCTCACTGTCTGCCTTTCTAAAAAGCACTACCTGTCCATTAGTCCACCTAAAGCGTCAAAACCTTTTCCCCCAGGAGCCGTCATCCTGGGGGAATCTTATCTACCCTCCTTGGACTATATTTAGCATGTGCATCACTTTGGACTGCTTTCTAAAGTCTTTGCAACACTCTGAATTAGCATACTATGTCACTATAAAGCTTTAGACAACCGCTGCTTTCTATAATGTACAGTTTTTATTGAATTCATTTCTTTCTGTTCTAAATAATTCGCTGCCTTGAGGCCAGCTTCACCCTTTCTGGAGCCCAGCGTGAGATTTTGCCTTGGGCTGCAGTGTACATTTGAACCACCCATTAATTACTCCAGTGTTCCTTCTTTCTTTTTAGAAATGCTATGATGCACAATAGGAAGGTAGGTAATTGTTTAATAAACTATAGTGACATTCTGGTCAAATCTGGGCAAAGCACATTATTTGAGAGGCCTATGGATCTAACTATCTCTTCTAATTATGAAAGGTGGTTGTGGCAACACTGACAAAGTCAATCTTGAGGGTCAGGAAATGGTTTAAACACTATTCCACCAATTTAACACTGCAGTCCTATAACAATGTATGACTCGAGATGGATCAATAAATGATGCGCCAGAGATATTGTCTGTTTTATTCCATGCATTCTTCTTCTTTGTCAAAATCTGGTGCCTGCATTATCCACACTGCTACTTGACTGCCGACAGTTGTCTGGGTTGTCTTCCCTAACTAACTTCTTTAGAACTCTACATCCGCATATTTCTTTCTTTTTTTTTTTTTATACTTGTAGTCTTCAGCTCCAACCACTGCGATTCATCAGACTTGGATAAACTCCATCTGGAGCCAAAAAAAAGAGTTTTTTTTTTTTATGTGAAAATATGTGGGGGAAAAAAACCCAAACTTTTTTTTCCACACATTCAGTAGTACTCCTCAAGACCAGTAAGTTGGTGGAGCTTCTCTTTATGATAATCAATCTCCCAATCTCCTTCCTCTTCACCCAACCAAGTGAGTGCAGAAAAATAAAAAAGCTTTGTGCCTCACACACTTCAACAACTTTAAACACAAAAATCTTGGAGGAAATCCTTGACTTTTACATACCGAGGAAAGACAGTTAGAGCACTTTTGAATCCAACATCAAACCTGCAAAGACTTAAAACTTGCTTGAGATGATAGAGAATTCATGACAATATAAAACTCACCATCTTTGTGTTTTTCTTTTAGCTATGAATGGTCCTGCAGTCATGCAGTGAACAGGAACTGCTTTTAAAAAAATGTCTCCTTTGTGAGTTCAGGAAGCTCAGGCATTGGTAATTTAAAATTCATTTGCCAAAAACCACCGCAATGATGAGCTGTTATACAACAATAACTGTCGTCTCTCAGATGTCGAACATGCTGGGTCTTTGTCAAATGTTTAATCAACATTGTGTTCATGTCCTTAAGCTACACATTTTCCAGTCCACTTATATCTATACTGCACATTGGTAAACCTTTAAACTGGGTTATTTTAAAAATCTTTTTGCATCTAGTTTAATTAAATTTAATTTAACTGAACTTGATTCTGGGAAGCATTTTGTCTTTTTGTATCCTGCAGATATACACTTTTATGTAGTAATTTAGAACAGGACCAAAAATACACTATGTCCTTATCTGATATGCGAGGATCAGTATCAGATGGAAAAACCGGTAAAGTTTACATAGCTGAAAACAGTCAATGAAAAAGTTTCTTGATCATGGTTTTATTGTGCAGCTAAATACTCAAATGCTTTATTGTGTACACCAGCTTTCTGAAGTGGCTCTTTGGAACCTGTTCTTTAACACACAGTGTTTTGAGTGAGTGAACCAGACAGCGACATGCACAAATAAAGAACAGCCATCGGTTTCAGTTAATGATAATCCTCACTGACAGCAAGTGGATCCAGTTGGGGTTTCAGTATCACAGTACAGAACCAGAGAATTGTTATGTTCCTCTAGCCCGTCTATCAGGGCAAAGTTAAGCTCACTTTTTACATCATGTTGCAGTAGCTTCACGGTGCATTTCCAAAGGTGAATCAAAGGGATCTATTCACTACTGTCAAGTGAATCAGATAATCTGAATTATTTAAGAACTGCTCTGATCTTTCACCATTTAAATAAGAAACCTGGAGTTTGAACCACGTGATGGGAAGGAGTCACTCAGTGTGGAACTAGTTACTATAGTGATTACCCATTAAAGTCAGGAAAAAGAAATAAATTAATACCTTACTATAACTTTCAAAAGTGACAAGTTTGATACCAGTCTGTCTACATAACTGGGGTAGTAAAACCAGTGCTGGCGTCATTATTTGGTGCAACTACAGGTCAAATGGTGTCGTTCCCTGGTCCCCAAACAAAGTGAACTAAAGGAGGAAACACTTCAGAATTTGAACAAACTGTTGCAAACATACTTTGAGTGGACAAACATTTAGTTATAGGGGAATGTAATGTATATTTCTTTTTGAAGTAATCAAACACTTCACAGAGAAAAACAATAGTCTAAACAAAGATTAACATCACTGGAGTCAGAACACGAACCTGAAATGACTCGAAGCAATACAGACACCACTAAAAACGACATCAACTTTCAGCTAAAATCATAACGACGGCAAACAAATGCAAAGTTTCCAAAAGCAACGACAAAATGACTGGTATTTAACAAAATGAAGCTTCACTCTGAAGAGAATTAAATGATGAAAGCTAAAGAAAACAGGTGTGTTTTGAGAACATTCATATTGTCTCCGGCTGTTCAGGAAACAGCCTGATGACCATTTTTTTTTAATACTGATACATTTTCTTGCAAAAAATATCAATAGTTTGGCACCAATACCAGTACTTTCTGTTGTATTACTGAGGCATAAATATTTCTTTCCTTCCAGAAGATATTTGATTTCTAAAATATCCTGATTTCTGGCAGTTCAGCCTTTTGCCAATTTGACATTGAAATGATGCCATGTGTATTCATGTTGCTGTGTTTGTTAAGAGGGCTCAGTCTCTACACTCTCACTGTTTTATGTCTATAAAACAGAAAGCACTTCGTACTGCAGCGAATAAATACACTATACAGTATGTTTAATTCCTGCTTTGTAAAAAAAAATATCCTACATATTTAGAGGTATACTTTTCTCTTCTTGAAGTTTGATGATGGTGCACAAAATATATCAGGGGAACAAAGTGTTTTCCCAGAAATATTTTTGCACAATTTCCATGAACTAATCTCTAAAATCTTCTAAACTCAAACATTCCCATCCTTTATGTCATAAAAAAAATAACCCTTTATGCAAGGTGACATTGCAAACAGTCTGGTCTGTATATTGCTGCTTGCAACAGTAACTACTGAATATTGGACTAAAGTACCACTGGGACCTTTTGTGTGCTTGTGAGGGTGCAAATGTGTGCTGAGAGAGGTTAGTACCAGCAGAATACCACATCGCATTAAGGAGACCGTTTCGTAACAGACTCTAAGCTCCTGGGCATTCCATCAAAGTCCCATCTCCCTTATCTTTCTTTCGAGCTTTTGTTTGCTGATAAACAACAGAGGGATGAACGAACAGGGGGGTAAATCTGATATGCTGTTGTCCTGGGGACTGGGAGCTGAATTGAGAGTGTATCTCTCCATTTTCCCTCTCTCTTCCTTCCCTGCCATCTTAATTTATGCCCCGATTACGACAGAAAGCAGGGAGCTGTGCACCCTAAATGCTGCGATTGTTTAATCAGATACAGGGACAAGAATGCACAACAATTACCTGATCAGCAGACCTCCTCTCCCTGAGATGCTGAAAGAAAGCACATTCAATCTCTGACTGGCTAATGCCAAAACAGGACTAGACAAGACACACGCATTTCTGTTGTAATGGAGCTTGACTGTAGGTTTATCTATAAGCTCAGTGCCAGTTATGCTTGCTGTGCTGTCAAAAAAAAAAAAAAAAAAAAAAAATGGATAATAGATATATAAAGGGATGAGAAGAAGGTATGACACTGGATGAAAACAGGTCAAGTAGCTTAAGAAAAGAAATAGGCAAACGGATCGGGAGGGAAGATTTACTTGGTGGCTGTTTTGAGAGCAACATAGATCAGAGAGCTGATGCTTATCTGCAGCTGGGGAAGCAGCAGAGGAGAGAAGGATAAGGATAAAATGAGACAAAGAGGTCAAGAGCAGGTGAGTGTAACAAGAGGTAATGCAGCTGCAGCATATTACCCTTTTCTGAGAGGTAATAATCAGCTGTTGTCTCCAGACTGGGCGCTCCAGGTCGTGAGATTTTAATTCAATTCAAACAATCAGTGTATCATATGACCCATCATTCTCATGGGGACGAGAAGCCTTCTCAATGGCCCTTTCATACCACTGACCCCCTCAACAACTTACATTTGAGTCACATACAGTATCAGCTGTTTGTGCAGGTTTTCATTTAGGCTACACACTGTTCAGACTCTAAATGTCATCGTGAACTGCTGCTTTCCCTTTCCCCTTGTTTCTTATTTTTACGGAAAATTCCAGTTTATTACATCTTGGGTCTTATTTTTTATAGTTTTGGCCAGAATTTCTATTAGCTGTGATAACAGTGAACTCAAAGTAATGGCAGAGATCTGGGAATACTGTGACGTTGCTGCAACAATTTCAGATGGGGGAAGAAACAGAAGAGGTCAGATGATCTTACAGGTTGCAGACAAGCTAACAGTTTATATCGATTATTGGTCTTGTGGTTAGGTCGTCAATTAATTCAAATCTGGCCTGTGACTTTTGTTGCATCATCAGTGTCATCTTCCCCCCTAATTTCACCTCAGGTTTCTACTGTAATTTATCTGTCTAAAGCCCAAAATGAATGAATGGCCAAAAAAAAAAAAAGTTCATGTTGGTAAAACATGAACTAGGAGGTCGATCTGTAAACTGTGATGGATGTTTAGGTAATAATTTTACCGTTCAGATTAGTTTTATCTTACAAATGAGTTTGGCTTAGCTGGGAGTTTGTTTTGTTGTCGGTTCTGAGATCTCAGCATTTAGCATTTAGCACTATAAATATCTATTGCTATGATAGCAAAAAGTTTGAAACTTTCAACCCAGTTTATATGGAACAAGAATTTCCCTTTAAGGATTGACATTGCTTAATGTCTCCGTCATCATTTACTCCATTAACCAAAAAGATTTCATTGCGTCTCAGTTTCTCCCCTCTTTACTCTGAGTTAGTGTAATCGGGGGCACTGGAAGGAAAACTGACTGTCCACAGGAACACTTCATTCTTGAGGTCGCAGCATGTCAGTACAGTTAGTCCATGTAATCATCTTATAATCTATATTTCAGGTCTTTCTCCCCTGCATGTTCAATAAGCCAATAATGTTCCTGCCATAGAAAAAAATCACTACTGTTAACATTTGGTCTTGGCCTCCTCCAATTTCTTATGCTCCTGCATTTTCTACCTGTAGTATTTGTTAAATGAATAAAGGTGGATGAAAAACCACATGGAGCTCATTACTCTGCTGGACCACTCCATTACTGCTACTAACTTTCTGATGTTTACAAAACCTATTATAAACTTATCTGTCATAATCTTAAAGAACAAAGCTGTGATGGAATCTAGAAGAAGGTCAAAAATGTTTATGAATGTGCTGCATCGTATGATTCTGCTGTGGGACCTTCTGTTCTCTTCCGTCTCTCCCCCAAGATTTCTCTCTTTGCCCTCCCTCGTCTTCCTTTGTTTTGGTTCATGCAGATCGGTCTTTTTCATCAGCCTGTGTATCCACGCTCTCATTCTCCTCACCCTTTGAATGTGGCGCTCTCTGTTTGTCCCTTTCCTTTCTTCCCTTACCCTTTGTCTCAGCCCTTCTACTTTATCACTCTCCCTTCATCACTCTCCCCTGTCGCACAGGGCTCTCGATCCTCTCTACTGTATAGCCCAAACCAGCAAAATGCCCTCCTTCTACACATGCATCCTTCCCTCTGACCCTTCTCCTACCTCTTTAGATCCATCACTCTGTCCCTCTTGCGTCACCCCTCCCTCCCTGCCTCCCTCCAGAGATAATTACTACAAGCCTTGTGAGGATCAGCTTGTATTTAAACAGCTGAATAAGCAAGGCCTGGGGCTGCTGACAGTCACTATTCAACAACAGTCAAGTGAAACAGTGGCGTAGAAAATAATAGTTTGCATGCAGCACTATAGGGTACATTTAAAAACATTACTGCAAACAAATTAGTGCTTTATTAATTAACATTTAGATCCTTACTAATCAATGAACCAGTGTAGCATCTAGTAAGACATAACCAATGCAGGAAATTGCCATACACTTATATATCTAATGTGTATAGTTATGTGTACATGTTTTATACAGTTCAGGGTGATTTTTTCAGGCTGTTGAGGTATGTAACAAACAAATACACACACACCTGCTTCATTGTAAGCGGCAGACAGCTTGTCCAGCATATCTCTGTCCAATGTCAGGATCTGCTGCTTCAGGATGGAAGGATAGGAAAGGTCACTTCTATCCTTTTTGTCGTCTTTCTCCTTGTCTTTTTCTCTGTCTCGCTCTTTGTCCCGTTCATAGGTCAGTAGCTGCTGGCGGAGAGCCTCAGACAGGTGGGCCTTGGCAAAGTCAGCAGCAGCCTGATAATGGAGAGCAGAGGGAGACAGAGGAAGAATTAGATGTGGATAAAAATGTGTTGAGTCAAAAACAACATTAGAGACATAAACCAACATATTCTGACACATTCTCCATGTTGATGAAGTGTTCAAGCGGTTGCCTTGTTCATTTGATACTTATATCACTGTTTCCAAATGGACGGGGCCTGGCTGGTTGGACATCAGAGGTATAATGAAAACCAGTTTTAAAACTCTCTTGATTCCAGCTTCTCAGCAGGATTTTCTGCTTCTCTCTGTTTTGTATGATTGTAAACTGAATGTGTTGAGATTTTGGACTGATGATTATGATAAAACAAGACTCATCTGTATCTGGATACTTTGTCTTGGGCTTTAGGAAATGTCAATAGGCATTAAATATTATTTTTCAACATTTACAAATATTTAGAGAAAAGTTCAAAAACCCTGGTCATTGAGAATGTAGACCTTGCATGCGTATTTGCTTTTATTTTGCGGGGAGTAAGATAAGCAGGCTTTTAGTTTAGCTCAGCATCAACACTGGAAGAAAACAGACAAAGCTAACCTGGCTCTGTCTGAAGGTTAAAAAAAAAAAAATCTGCAAACCAGCACCTTTAAAGCTCATAAATTAACATGTCATCTCCTTTTTGTTTAATCCATACAACACCCAGCAAAGTTAAGTGCTGGAACTATTTCTTGCCGGGGACAGTTAGTTGTCAGGCACTAGCAGCATGAAAGTGAATAAGCAAATTTCCCCAAATGTCTAACTATCTCTATATTTTTGATACAGAATATTTTAATGTAGCAACAATTTATTTAAAATGATCTGATATCTATCTACCTCTCACCAATCTTTGGCAAGTGCTGTACACAGTGGACTACAGTGGTGGCAATAGCCTGCTCGTCCTTTCTGCCTTGCTGAAGCAGACAAATCACAGATAAACAGAGATAATGAAAGAAAAAGTGCACCGCCACAAACACACACAAGCTCACACTCACACCCTGCTATAGGATACAGCTGAGCTGGAGAAAACTGCATCTCACCTCTATCCAGGATAACACCAACATAACCTTTTTTTTTTTTTTTTCCCCCACACATTCCCACTGCTGTTTCAGAGCAAATACTGCCTGCCTACCACTGGCTCAGTGCCAAACTGGCGAGACAAACCAGTCCAAGGTCATGAAGTTCAAAAAAGTTCCAAGTATAAATGTCACATAATGTTCTGCTGACATGCAACTGATTTGCAGTGTCCTAGATTTATCTGGCTCATATTTCCTACATGCTTTCACTTGTACAAAGTCCAACACCTGCAGTAATTAAACAGCCCTGGATTTACAAAACAAAATGAGCCATTCAAGGCTGAAGGAGAGAAAAAGGTAGCAATTTCCAAGCACTGAATATAATGATTTGAAGCCCTATGACAGAGACTCATAGATGAAGCCCATGTCTCAAGTGCTCATACCCTGTTCCCATTTAGCTCTCTCTCCTATCTATACCTCCCTCTCTTTCTCTCGCCATCTCTCTCATTCTGCTCAGGGAAACTGCTTTCAAGGACTCAGATAGCCCTGTCTTCTCTGTTTTTCTCCACATACATGAAAACAAGTAATCTATTCTTCGCTTGTTATATCTCATCAGTGTTGTTAAAGCTTTCGTCTGCAAGCTCTGTCACTCTTCTGTTATCTTCTCCACTGACACTCAAACACTTCCAATGTTTTTCTTTTGTGGATGTGTATGAGTCTGTCCGTCTTTCTCTAATTTTCCATTTCCCACAGTCCCTTCTCTCTGCTTCCATGGTGATGTTCAGTCCACAATCATCATGGATCTTTTCTACAGCCCTTTCTGACACTCTCCTTTCTCTTGTCTGAAGACTATCGCCACTGACATACTTTCAACCTGCAGTTACCAAACAGAGAGCAGGAGTCATAAACTCAGTTCAAATGTCATAAATAGAGCAGGAAGTATTTTGTCAGCTTGGGTATTACTGTGCCAATTACAAAGCAGTTAAATTGTCTGCCTGTCAGTGCTTAACAAAACACAAGGCTCAAAAACCCTTTTTCTAGCTACAGTCCTTTAACTATTTTACTGTACATGTATATACCAATCAGTCTCTGAGACAGTGTGAGTGCACATGTGTCTAAGCTTGGGAACAACAGACAGCCTTGACAGAATGGGAAGTGGAGGCCAAGTCTTGATTATCTGACCATCTAACCTGCTGGCTAACCAGATCAACACATCAAACACCTGGCTGCAGCATCTGCACCAGCTTAGAAGATGAAAGAAGGGAAGGGAGGATGAGGGAGGGATAACAGGGATGGATGGGGATGAAGACTGTGGGATAGAGGGATGGAGACAAGATTGCAAGGATCAAGGGACAGTAATACAGGAGGGAACAAAATGGAGGATGAGAGTAGCATTTAAGAGCACCATCTAAGAGCACAATGGAGGAATGCAGGGAGAGATAAAGAATGATAGGGTAGAACCAGTATAAATGGATTATACAAGGCTGGCAAAAGAGACATGCAGAGGGGTCAAAGTAGCAGGGGTCAAGAACTAAGACTCTTTGCTATCCAATGCACAGAAATAGAGAAAGTAAAAATGTGAAACTGAAAATACAGTGAAGAGGAGATTAAGATGATGAGATTACATTGTCATGAGGAAAAAATAGAGAATGTTTGTGAACAAACAGTATGAAGGCCTGTTTGAGAGAGAAAAGTTCTAACAATCTGCAACAAGGCAGGGTTAAAGGTGCACTGTAGAGTTTTCTTTTCAAAACACAAAAGTTATTTTTTACATTCAGCGTTAGTCATCAACACACATTGTGAGGTCTAACAAAGGTCCTTCCTGATAAAACATTTGCAAATCATTCAGTGTTTACCATGTCTTCTTTCCTGCCTTTGTTGGTGCACTGCTGCATTTTTTGGTGTGCTACCAATTTTGGATCATCGAAATGGCGTGAAAACAACGGCATGGTGCAAATTGCGTTGCCTGCATGCTCGAGTGTCTTCTGTACAGTACAAACAAAACAGGGACCCACTCATAGAAACATTGCTTCATATCAATTACTGGTGATCAAAAACTCCAGTGTACCTTTAACTACTGTATCACCATAATAAAATGTCATGAAAAAATGACACTTGATGCAAGAAAGTTGAAAGACGTATGTACTTTATGTCTCACCTACAGGTAGCCATACTGCAAAATAAATAGTCCAATATTTACTCACTTTTTAGCTGTGTTTTGGTCTCCACCAACTCACGTCGAATATATGTTTTTAGTTGCTAAATGCTCCACCATGTTCACCAGGTAGTCCCTAACTTTTTCTGTATGCCACTTGGTATTCTACTTTAGGTGCAGTGCTTTTTTGCTGCAGCTGGAAACAAAGTTGAGGACAGTGATATTGAACCAAAACAGTGAAGTTGCAGGGCATAAAACCAAAACAATGAGCTGAAAGATGCTTAAATGGTCCATAAAGCTAAGGGGAAATGCAGAGTTGGATGATTATTCTCTGAGTTTGTCCCAATGAGCACCCACTCTCACATTACATATAGTTATTTGATACATTGTTAATAATAAAAAAAATGTATTGACTAATAGTCCTGTAAACAAAAATCATTTTCATTAATGATTTATCCATTGATTGTTTTTGAGATTAATCAGTTGATTGTTTAGTTTATAAAATGTAAGAAAATAATGAAAAATGCTAAGTCAAAGTCTACAAATTGGCTTTTTTTTTTGTCTGTGAAATATTCCAAAACCCAAATATATTCAATTTAAAATAATGCATAAAAAACTGTGAAGGTGGAACTAGCCAGACATTTTTTGCTTGATAAATATCAAAATCTCTGCATCAACTCATTGATTTATCAACCAATAATTTCAGAGCTTATTACGAAAAGACAAAACAGATTTTTTTGTATTGTGACTCCTAGTCCCAACACAAGAGAGTTTGCTCAGAGTGCAATCAGTCATGGCTGCGCAGAGCGTCACATTGAGTTCTCCTTCACACCAGACCTCATTTGCACCACACATGCAAGTGCAGACGCTTGTTTGCACATAAAATAAGTACACAACCCCACACACACAAACCTTCCTATCTCAAAAGGGCCACCTACACAATTTCACCCTTTGCATCGTCTATCCCGTTACCCAAACACTCCCTCCTGACTGCTAACTGTGAGCCACGCAGATGCAGTCCAACAGAAATAGTCAAGCCTTTTAAACACTTCCATCCATCACATCGCCAGGCCGGCAGAAATGAGGAAAGTCATCCGAGTTTTCCTTTAGAATCACCCTGAGGGAGTTTCATAACCGAAGGAGAAAAATCTCTTTCTGCTGTCTCTCTGACAGATCAAACGGGCAGATGGAGAGAAGAAGAAAAAGGGGAACAAAGGGGGGGAGACTGAGGAGTGTAAAAACCATCATTAGCATCACTCAAGCACATCATTAAAGAAAGAGAGAGAGAAAGACAGACTCCAATTTAAGACAGAGCCTGAGATAAGTGACAGAAAACCATCAAAGCAATGAAATACAGAGAAGGCAGTGGATACTAGAGAAGATGGAGTCTGGAGGAACAGCATTTCAAAATAATTCCCTTTGTTGTTTTGATTTCCAGTTCACAAGTCTTAAATTACAATCACAAAATCCATCACTGAGGAGATTACATTTGCCAGTTTCCAATCCCAGTGTAGTATGCATTAATTGCATAATGCTGTGTGCTTTATGCTACAAGCAATAAAAAGGATATCATTTATCTTAAACTAACTGAGAAAAATTAAAACAAATACATGCATGACTAAAGGCAGGAAAGAAGGCTGATGCCTTACAGTACGTTCTCTGTGGAGGTGTAGTATGTTTCTCCACAGGATGACATTGCAGAGCTCAGTGTGTCCACAGGGCCGAGGAGAGTGTGATCATAGAGCCATAATTTCATTAACTCACACCTGAGCTTTGTATGTGTTGAAGCTATGCCAAGTACAGGTCATGGGTGGGAGTGTGTGCCTGTGTTAGGTTGGTAGGACGTTGTCATTGTATCCTAAATAGAAGCCGAGGGATGTGAATGAAGACAAAACAACACTGGGGTTAAGTACACATGAACCCATAAGCACATACACAATCATCGTTTGGAATGTTGAGACTGAAAGTTAAATTTTGACCTTGGAAAAAGCAAAACTATTTCACCTCAAGGTCGATTTAGTAAGTGTTTGAGCTCAGCTTTTAAGACAACAAAGACAAAAAGTCCTTAAAGTGCTCAGAAAGAGAGACCACTTTTCCATTCGTGGTGTCAGACTTTGACCCCACTGTAAATTTGACCATTTATAATACCATGGCAGCTGGACAAACTCAATCTGATGAAGAGGACTGTGTTATACAATGAACAGCTCTAGAATAGCTACTAAATGGACCTCATGTTGAGAATATCTTATCAACTACCTTTTATGTGTGCTGAAAAGGTGAAACCTTGTTAGTGGACGTTGAGGTTAAGGTTTTTTTGATCCTAGTGTTTCAACAGCCTTGATGTGAGTCTTTTCTTTTATTAGAAAAAAAGAATCAACCAGTAAGGAAGGGTTTTAAAAAGCAAGTAAAACAGCAAGTAAATACATTTGCTAAAATCAAGTTCAATTTTCATGACTTCATGACACTTTTTCTGCCTGGTTGTAAAACACTGACTTATTTCTAGAACAGTCCTCAGACAAGTGCATCTACACTGGAAAACAATTTGTAGATCTGTGTCACTTGTTTTTAGAAAAACTATTATAAAGAAACTGAGCAAACTCTGTTGGCTCATGAAAACAGAGATGTGGCAGAAAGATCTGGAAAAAGCTTGTAAATGGACCTTAATTAATTTTTTTTTTTTTTTTGGTCAAATAACCTGATCAGGTTCTTTTGTTTACTATTTAGTCTTGAGATCTTGTTTTTCTAATATTACAAGGAAAGAAATCAACCAACTGACATTTTTATCCAATTCTGTTTGTTTTGTTTAGTTGTGCTGGTACAAATGACCTGTTACGTTAACCCCAGCACACTGACCTTGGTGTTTTTAAAACAATCAGTGTGGATTAATGTGCATTGCAACATGTAAATACAGAGTTAAAATCATATATGAATAAATAAATCAGTACATTTTCTTAAATCAAGTGTCATTTACATGATAATGGCAGAGTCATCTCACTTATTCTACCTGGTTTTAAAATACTGACTCTTAAAATTTGCTGATAGGTTTCATTTGTTTTTAGAAAAATGTTTGTAAAGTTGAGTATTGCTCCTCAATCATTTGCTTTCTGTGCTGTGTGAGCCTGGAGCCAGATTGGAAGTGTTTGTGTGGCAGAAAACCACCATTTTTGTGTTGAAAATACCCTCTCGTGCCGAAACACACACATTTTACCCAGGCATCCCAAAACTATTTTGCTCTCCCAGCCATTAAATCTCACCGAAAACCACAACAAACATTTTGGGCACATATAGGCTCAGGGATAGAGAGCAGGGGCGGGGCCGTGGTGGTGGTACAAAGCTGAACTTCAAGTCTCCCCTTAGTTGCCAACAGAGCTCACAGACACATACACAAACACACATCACCACAACAGCTCAAGAAACACTCAAACTTAAACCACCTTGAGCAATATTCATATTCAAATACCAGTGATGTCTCAGAGGGTATAAGTAATGACCAACACTGTGCTGCATGGCTGACAGTGTAAAGAGGGACAGAAATGGCTTCTGTAAAGTGAACGGTGACGATTTCAGAAGTGAAAGGCAGAGCTATAAAAGTGGATCAGGGCTGGAAAGTTGAATAGAAGTCCATTAAAAGTGGCAGGAAATGCTTCAGTGCCTTCAGCCTTCAGCCTTCAGAAAGAGAGAGAGAGAGAGAGAGAGAGAGAGAGAGAGAGAGAGAGAGAGAGAGAGAGAGAGAGAGAGAGAGAGCTCAACATGAAATACTGCCTCTTGGCTAAACAGAGTCAGTCCCAGCTCTTTTCTCTCTCTGACTGTGAAAGATTGAGAGGTGCAAGACTGGTGTGATAAGAACATCTGGTAACCATGGTTACGGCTGCCAAAGCCTCCGTTTGGCTGAACATCTGTCCTACCTCAGCAGACGTCTCATTCCAAGTCCCCTCAAACTTGCAGCAATACACAAGGACCTGCCCCCGAGGACAACAGACTGCAGGTTGTTGGCTCTTTCAGGTGCCAATAAAGCAGATTTTACAGCAAAGGTGACTGTCTAGCGACTCCACATCTACCACTGTAAAACACACACAGACAGGTACACACTCACACTCAGTCACACAAACACAGACAGATCTTGCAACTCTTTACTCATGAAGTTAAGGGAACTATTATGGACTGTGATTTGCATTCAGGTAGTGAACAGACTCACAGCAATCAGTCTGTCTCTCCACTCGCAATACACACAACTTTGAGTAAGATCTCACCTGTGTGTCCTTCCTGCGACCTAAACAGTCTATAAGAATGAGGCCGTCTGGTTGATCCATAGCTTCCTATAGCATAACCTCGTGGTAAGAGCACCCTGTCAGTGTCTGTGGCTTGGACACCGGCTCAGTGATAGACTGATGTTTAGCGTATAGAAAGGGGTCTCATCATCATTTCGATGGCTCCGTGATGCCAGACCATGATTCATTTAACTGCTGAAGCGTGCAGAGATTTGTGTGACCTGTATTACAGCCTGACCAATACTGGATATTTGCTGATGATACTGATATTGATATTAGAGGGTTTAAACATCAGGTCACGATATCAGCTGATAGTCATAAATGTTTTTGATAAGGATCCCTTAAATACGTTTTTTAAAATTTACTGAGTAAGAAATTTTGTATGTATTTACGTACCACTAATTTTCAGACATTAGTTGACAATCTTAGTAATTCAGCAAAGGCTCTGACCCTCAGCTATAACTTCCCTAGTGAAAAGCAGACATGTTTAAACCTTAAACAATCTTAAATCAAAGTCCACTTACTATCTTTCTCCAGAGCTTTCAACAGCATCTCTCAGCCTTCATCAGTGAATGATGTTTGCTTAGTTGTCATGGAACCAAAATATTTCACTTTTCACTAAAAGCTGTCAGCTAAGTAGCTTTGAAGTTCTTAGAAGGTGTTTTTTTTTTTTGTCAGACGCAAGCAGTTTCCTCTTACTTCCAGTCTTGGTGCTAAGCTAGGCTAAACACCCCTTGGACTTAAGTCACTCCTAGGCAATAGAATAAATTTTAATAAAACTGATATTGAGTAAGCATAAGACAATGAAGAAGTGTAATTGGCAAAATGTTGGGCTGTTTTTGCTATCTTCCAACTGCCCGGACTCTCTTCAGCTGCAACCCGGGATAAGAACTTTAAACCTACGTTTCACAAATGCAACAACTAAAATTTGTTTAGCAATAGAATAATTGCAACCATTCATTTACAATGGTTAGCAGTGACAATGGAGAATGTTTGTGACTATTGTTCATTTACTCTGACTTTTACTGACTTGGTTACAGACAGGGATAAGAATCTAATCATTTACTAGCAACCTGGTTCGAGTCCAGCTGAATACCTTTGTTTCACGTCTTCTTGTAATCTGCTGTAGAATGTGAGACAATAGCTGGCAGTTTATTATGAACACCTGGCTAAAACCTAATGCAGTCTAATAAAACAGTTCTGCAATAAATCCTACCTTCATGACAGTTTCAATATTCAGTTTTTGTTGAATCTGTGTTAAAGAGTATAGAGTAAAGAGAGTATCAACTGTATCAATGAGGGTAGACTTAGACACACCTCTTTGTCTAACGCAATACAGTTCAACAGCACCACAAATTGCATCCTCCAAAATTATAAGTAGTATAAGTAGTAAATTTTACAAGTAAATGAGCACCTTATGATGAAATCAACACTTAAGGGACCCACAAACCCTTCACACTGTTACTAGTCTGTTTGGTTGTGATGAGCTTACGTTGATAAAGACAAATTTGCATCTCTTTACGTGCATTTTTTAAAATTACTTATCAGCCAAGATATTCGCAAATACGGATCTGTGGCTACGTAAAATCAGCCATTAATATCTACCTGCATCAGCTTCTATGTGCAAGTAACACTGTTTTCCTTCTATATTATCCCAATAACGGCAAGAGAATTGCTGCCACTTCTACAGCAAAAGAAAAAAAGATCATTGTAAATGTTAAGTGGTAAAAAGATACAGACGGGCTGATGCTCAATAATCTCCAGCATGGCAGTAAATAACATTCACACTTCCATCTTGCTGCCCCCCCCCCTTTTTTTTTCTTTTTAATATCATATATGATACACTGTTCACATTACACACACACAAACAGCTGCCACAGTGTAAATGTGGTTCCTATGAAATGTAATGCTAGTCTTTAAGCACTACAGCCCTAGAATTTCTTGGATAATAATCTATGTAGATCTGAGTGTTAAGCAGCAGTGTTGAGGAGGTATAGCCTCGTTCTGTGTGCGCATGTGCCAATATTTGTGTGTTCCAAATTTCTTGGAAGTGTGCGACTGAATAAAAAAAACACACAGACACACCCACACACTGGTTGAGCTTACAAACACTTAAAAGCTTCATTTATATGCTTTTGTCTTACAGCTGCTTTGCACAGAATAAAGACAGTTATTTTCTTTTTTTGCTAAGCATGAGTTCTTTCATTACTTCCATCTTGTGGGAATTAATAACCACAACAGATTAAACCACAAAGAACATGACTGACCACAACAAGCACTGGAGTTAGGTTTTATGAAGTGTCAGTTTGGATGGAAAGCTCATTTCTGGAGCTCTCGCTCTAAAAAGAATCAAAGAGGTTTCCTGCAAAGCAACACTTCAGCCATGATTAGGGGTATATAGGCTGGAACATGGCGTTCCTGTGAGAAGGTGGTGGTGTTTTCACGTTGTGATCTCAGCACTGACAATGCTCTGGATACTTTCCTCATCATACACCCCCAGCAAGTCTATACTTACCAACAGCTACCAACAGTAGCCCATAATCCCACGCCTTTACTACGGCTGCACAAAAACAAATGATGATTCTGAATATTACACATTTTTAGTATATTACTGAGCAAAGGTGACTTACCACGAGTCTCCTCTTTCAAGTCACCTTAAGAAAATTATAGACTCTTATCATCACTGGAAAAGGGGACGAGAGGACTGCAGAAACAAAAGAAATTATGTCCCCAAGTTGCAGGGTCAAGATTTCCTGTGCTCATTTGAGCTTCTGTCTTTGAGGCAGGCAAAATTGATTACTTATTGTTTAGTGCAAACCAAGGAATTCTTATTAATACAACAGCATAGTTCTGATTATGTTATGTCACATAAGTTTACTGATCAGTGGAGAGCTGCATGAAAAAAAAAAAATCGATTAATTGATTAGTCAAGCTTTTTGGACAATCAGTTAATTGTTTAGGTTTTGTTTTTTGTTTTTTTTTTAAAACCAAAATCAAAACATATGGCACAACTCAACTCAACCAGCCAGCGAATACACTTCCTACAAAACGTATTTGTTGTTGCAGTTTAGTTGTATAGAAGCGTAATTTCTAGGAGACAGGGTTGCTTATCTAGTAGACCAAGCTGTATTTACCTTACCAAAGACATTCAGTCATCTTGTCCTCATCAGGGTCAGGAAATTTACAAATTTCTGTTGCCATTAAGAGATTAATGGACTGAACATTTCATAGTTCAAGCTTCTCAAATGTATGGATTTGCTGCTTTTCCTTGTCTTAAATTATACTGCACTGAACATGTTTTGAGTTTAAAGTAGACAAACTAATCAAAGCAAACAAGCAACCAAATGATTGATTGATTAAGCCACAAAATAATCAGATTAACTAATTAGTTATTTATGAGTTGCAACCCTGATCAATTACCATCCCTGAGATTGCCAAGGGTGGCATGGGAAAGAAGGATTCTATGAAATTGTCACAATCAAGATCTTAGTGTTAAAATAATTAGTCAAGTAACTGATTAGTTGATCATCAAAAACTAATCAAATCATTTATCAGGCAAAAATGACAACAAAAACAAACAAACAAAAAACCAGTTATAGTTTGTCAGCTCTGATGATTTGATGCTTTTCTTCTGTTGATTGGAAAAAACAAGCAATATGATGACATTGACTTGGGCCAAAGGAAATTGTGATGGGAATTTTTTCACAATCAGACATTTATTGAGAAAATAATCTCCAGATTAAGTGACAATGTTGGTTGCAGCCTCTAAAATATGATGATTTGCTGATTTTCTCTGGTTTATGGTCATTCCTTGGGTTAATTTTCCTGAATTTTTATGTACAAAACAGCTACTTATTAGTCGAAAAAAAGCCATAAACAGATTAATTGTTAATGACAATTATCCTTGTAGCACTTAGGGGTAATAATAATATATTGAACTAGAATGGCATTTAGTAGAGCGCATACCAACGCCAAGGACAAATAACCCTACACTTCAGTCAGTATTAGAAAAAGAAAAAGAAAAAGGAAGTAGTCTGATAACAAAGGATTTATTTGTCATAAAACATGTTAGGTCGTTAATAGTAGACACGAAAGGCAACAGGTGTTAGCATTCCTGAATGCTGCTGGCTGCCTTATGTTATAATGTTAAGGGAGATGATAAAAAAAATTGCTGGATCCACGCCTTTAACCGGATCCACAACAAAAGTTAATGGGTTCTTCCCTTGTCCATGCCCCATCCCTCCACCAAGTTTGGAGTAAATTGGTTGAGTACTTTTTGCGTAATCCTGCTGAAAAATAAACAAACAAACAGACACTGATGAAAACATAACTTCCTTGGCGGAGGTAACAAAACTACAATTATGACAATCAGTATAAAGAATCAATATGGACTCACTGACAGGTAGACAGAAAATTGATAACGTCTGAATACTGCCAATCCCTAGCAAAAAAAACAGTTACATTTGATGCTTATCATACAGAATTACGACAGGAGGCAAACTAAATTATTGCACATTTGCAATTTTCTTAAATGAACAGATGTAAGGACAGAATGATGACTAACTGTTCAGGACCCAGAGGGTTTGGCTAAGCACTTCTCAAATATCCATCGGCTCACAGATGTCCTTGTGTTGAGGACAGAGCCAGCACTACTAAATGTATGTTTCTGAAATATATTTGTACATCTTAAAAGATTTATAAAGACTCCTGAGGGCTAGAAAATGTACTTTTGAATCAGGATACTAAAAAGTGCTGATGTATAGCTTGAAGGAAGTGAAGAGAAGAGAAACTAATCAAATATAGATGCTTGATGTCTCCATAGGATTGTCCTTTGGCATCTATTAGAATTTCACTTGGCCTTCAGACCCCAGCACCTAACTCTGCTCTATTTATAAACACAGCCCTGCATGATTTCACTGCGTGGGTGGAATATCCTGCTGACATTTACTTGTCTTCATTCTCCCCTTTGCTTTGCAAGACAGGAAAAATCTGGGGAGGTTTATTTATATTACACTATAACTGATGTTTAGGGATCCTTGTTTCATCTTCTCTTGGGCCAAGAGGTCGAAGAGTACCTGAAGGCTGGCTAACAAGTCAATATTACGTACTACTGTCTCTCCAAATTTAAGCAAAATTTCTGTGGTGCACAATTCATTGGTCACATTTTTCATTTCGGAATGAATGGCAACTTAATCTTACCAAAATCTGTCAAGGCGTTAGCTTTAAAATGTATGAGACTGTTGAGTACAAAAAGCTGGCATCTAAGGTGTGATCAGATTCATAGTCTTCTTGACTTTTTCACATTTTGCCAGGTTTAGACTATAGTATTAAGCAAATTCTTCTACGACTGGTTATGTTTGCACAACATTTAACATTTGAAAAATTTTAGCCTGATAATCAGACTGACTTATGAGGTGTGGCTATTAAATAATGGGGCTAATGCTGGTTCAATTTACACAAGCCCAGCTTCATTATTTAATAGCCACACCTCATATTTCATTTCACTTTACTGGTTTTGTTCCCTTACAAAAGTTTTTGATACTGGTGTCACTGTGATACTTGGGTTACTCTACTGATACCAAAACAGTACTTCATTTCCATACTTTGACATATATAAACATGCTTTTTTCTTTTTTTCTTTTATTTTACAAAATCTTTTTTCATCTTACAAAAACAAGCCATTCAGAGATGTGCACAGCGATCAGAGATCTGGATCCAGGCTAGAGAAGTTTGGTTTCTTCCGTAAATTGAGGGAAAAAGGTTTTTTATAGAACTCATTTTTATATTTGTAAAAGTAAGTTATCTAAAAAAAACTGCTTTGGCAGCTATACAGAAACCATTTTGCCTCTAGCATCTAAAAATTTCAAGCAAAACATAATCTAGCAACTTGAATCGGATTTAAAGGACAGGTTCACATTTTTTTAAGCTTGACTTAATACAATACTCACATGCCCATGTAATCATTCCTCATGTTCATATTGGCTGTAAAAGATCCCTCACAAATGCAAATTCCAATTAATATGATGGGGCAATCTGATTTACAATTTTTATTACAAAAAGTAATAAAAGTAAGTAAAAAGTACTGCCTCCAGACAGTATTTTTGTTTTTTGCTGAGCTTCAGTGGAGGGATTTGACTATGGACTTGATTTTTCTAATTCAGACCTTGGAAGCCTCATACTAGCTTCAGGTGAACTTTAGAAGTCATTTTTAACTAAGAACGCAGACTGTAGATGTTCACCAATCTATTCCATAGAGGATCTTTTCACAGCCAGACAGAGAGAACAATTACAGACAACAATAATATTTTCAATGTAAATATGAATGTGAGTATGGTTTTAAGACAGACTTGAAAAAAAATGTAAATTTTTCCTTTGATTCACATGATTTTTTTCAATAGCTGGATGATATTTGGCACCTAATCTAGTTGCTTTTTTTTTTTAAAGGGTTTATAACACTGGTGTTTCACTGTCTCTTATTTCACTGTACTGTCACACACTGATCTTATTTTATCCATGTGCTTGGAACAAACAGCAGGATGTAATACAGTGACAGAGTTGTGAAGACAGCAGGCAAAAGTTTCTAAAAGAGTGAGTGTTCCTTTCCCTTTTTTGAATGTGGGGCACAAAAAGCCTAGAGGAGAAGAGCTAAGTAAATGTCAGCTATGCCTCTCTTTCTCTCTCTGACACACACACACACACACACACACACACACACACACACACACACACACACACACACACACACACACACACACACACACACACACACACACACACACACACACACACACACACACACACACACAGACACACACACACACACCTCAATCTTACACCCTCCCAATTGCTCATGCACTCCAGGGCCTATAATCTCCCCCTGCGCCCACACACAGATCACAAACACACATATACACAAACACTTGGCAAGTGTTCTTATTTGTATTCCTGCGATCTGGAGCCTGCATTCTCTGGCAGACAGTGATATATCAATTGCATGAATATTCATACACCAGTCAGGGTGGCAAATAGGGCTGTAGTCAACCAGAGAAAATCTTGGTCGACTGAAATCGTACCAAGTCTTTAATCAATCCTTTGCTCACAAGGGGAAAAGGAAAAAAAAATCTGCATGTTATCTCCAGATTAACTAAATCGGCCAAAGAGCACTGAGTGCACTCTACCTGGTAGTCTTATTAGCCTAAATGACTAAATAATAATAATAAACATAAAAAGATAGTATGCAGCATAACATATTGAAATATGTCAATTCTGATATGTTCATACTCAAAGCCTCAAGCGTTAAACATGAAAATTGAAAAAGGATCCTAACGCAGATAAATTTGCCTACCGTCTTTAAATGATATGCCAGGTTGGTTGCTGAGCTGTGATATGCAAACAGCTGTTTGCAAAGTTTACACTTGACTTTTTGGTGATCCATTCTGATAAAATGCAGCCAAACTGACAACTTCTTTGACTCGGTGTCAATTAGTTTGTTGCCGACGGGTAAACGTCAGTAAATGTTCGGTAAACATTAAATAAGAGACCTAGCAGTCTCCATTAGGTTGGGATAGTTCAAAGTTCTGAAAACTGGGGGGTGTTTTCACAGGTAGTCTGTCCCTCCCTCCACCAAAAAGTCTGGATCATGGATGTAGGGAGCTTTTCACCCTATGAAAGTAACACTGGCGATTGTCGAAACCAATGAGAATTTGTTTGAACGAGAGCATATCGACCAACCACTCAACCAGTCGACCTGGAGGCTAGAGCCCTAGTGGCAAGCCTCACCAGCCCCCTCCCTTCTTGCAAGTGTGATTTCAAACATTCATATACACAAACACACCTCTCACATTATGGTGATGCATTCCTAAACAATGCTAACCTTCCACATGCACATACAGTATGTGAACACTGAACTGTTGAGAGCTGCCACAGTAGGGCTAATGAACCGTGTCAATGTGTGTCCGTCACACCATGTACACACACACACACAAATTTATGTCTAAGAAGAAGTGCATATCTGTCTCTTTCCTGCTGCGTCGGTTGATTAATTGGTACAGCGGATCTCCTGGTAATAATCACATCCGTCTGAAAGCATTTTTATGTTTGAGCAGCTTCATTGAAGAGGCTGAAACCTGGGAATGTGTGCGTGCATGCAAAGACACACACACACAGCACAAGATGTAGTCAGCCACTCCTTAGATGCTCTTCTTCACCCATTAAAGACATTAGCTAAAATCCAGTCTCATCTAGAGAAAAAGGCTTTATGAAATCAGTAAATAATTTACACCACATCTGAAACTACATTTCCTCAAAAAACCTCAACATTTTTGGGCTTTTAGTTGGGTGCTGATGTTGTCAACTTCATTAGAGTGGGAGTATAATTCTCCCCCACTGTTTTTCGTGGCTAGGAAACTATTAAGGTGCTGGTGGTGGAGAGACAATTGAAGACCTCATTGTGCATTAGTCATCTCGGCTTACCAACTTTCTCTGCTATGTCTTCATAGCTCATTGCTTCTGTGCTTTGTCTCTTTTTCTCCCACATAAACAGACATACGTTGCAGCCATACACTCATACAGCTCCTCTCATCCAAAATATTAATTTGCATTTCTCTCTACTTCAGTGCAAGCAAAATTCACATTAATGTAGCAAAATACCACATCCCTCACTCACAGGGAAACCATATCCTTGTTCTTTTCAGTCTGACATTCTTAGATTTCACTGAAGGAGTGATTATGTATTTGGCCTTCATAAAGCAGAAACTGAATTTATAACTCTATATTTCTCTCACGCCACCCCTCCTCCTCTCTCCCTCCTCAGGTGGATACATCCCTTGCTCTTATCAAAGACAGGAAGGCAATGTAAGTATGGCAAGGAAATTAAAGTGATATAAATAGAGATAGAGCACATAGCTTGCACTCCCAGTTAGATCCACAGAAAACAGGGGAAACAAAGATTTAGAGATGAAAGGAGCTAATGTGAGATAAGAGAATTTCCAGTGTTAATACCAAAGCTGTAGTTTGAAAAGAAAGCAAACCAAGTTTTCTGTCTACATTTTACCACCTGTTGTGCGAGTGCTTTATCATGCGACAATGCCTTCACTGTTGGCCAGAGGGAAACAGCGAGATCGGAAGGAAGGAGCTGTTTACATACTGAAGTAAAAACACACTGGCCTACTGTTACTCCGGCTCCTCCTTTCCCCTCTTACTTCTTCTGGACAGAGGTGAACGCCTTCTACCAATACAAGTAGGGATCTAATATTGAATTGCGATACTAAAGCTGGCATAAAGCTGGACAGACACTGTATTTTATTAATGTTGTATAATTCGATGGCTAACTTTAACGTCACAATTTAATCAACCCTTCTGAACCACCAAATCCTATGACTTCTACTACTTCTTCAAAATGATGTTGTATTCATTACATTGTGAAATTCCACTTCAAATGGAATGCAAGAAATACAAATTTATTTACATTATAGCACAGTCGCAGTTGAGACTAGTTAGCCCCATCATGTAAAATCATAAAATTACTCATGATCATGATCAAAAACAAGCTCAGCACAGTTTAAGACGAATCCATTACAGCAGCCATATGGGATATTGGATTGAGAAACTGCTCAAACTGCCAAATACCTGACCAAAATATCAGACATGCAAAAACTCCATCTGATCGTCCAACAGCCAGATTTTTGATTGCTTGGGCAATTAATTGAGCATCGTAACCCCCCTCAAACTGAAAGCTACAAGATACAGTTAATCTATCTGTAATTCAGCTCAATTCCTAAATTAGTCAAGACCCATTTGGGCCTTTAAATCAGGCTCAATCTGTACAGTGTCTTTCCATCGTCATTGGCTTTCAAAATTAATTAAGGAGCTAAAAATTGTCTGTTTGTCCAAAATTTCAAGCCAAACATAATTTAGCAATTTGAATCAGATTTAAAAGATTGCTTCACATTTTTTCAAGCTTCTGTAATCATTCCTCCTGTCCATATTGGCTGTGAAAAGATCCTTTCCTAATGCAAATTACAATGAATATGCCGGGGGACAAAATCTAGTCATCACTGTGTGCTAAAAATTGTCCAATGTTCTCAGATTGAATCAAAAACATGAAAAATGTTTCCCATGTCAATATTTTTTAAAGTCGTCCTATATTCATAAACTTTGCTGCACTATTTTATCATTTTTTATTAATAGACTTGTGTGTTTTCAGAAAATAGTTAGAGTCCAAGACCTTAATCTAATATCAAATAAGACAAAGGAAAACATCAAATCTATACATTTTAGAAGCTGTTGCTAGGGAAAAATTATTAATTGCTTATCACAATAGTTTTCAAATAATTTTCTGTATATCGACTTATTGATTAATCGGCTTATTGTTTCAAATAAATATAACATATAAATATAGCATCACTGTTATGAATATGGACACTTGGGGATTTTTGAGATACAGATTCATCGCCGTTGTCGTCACTTTGAAAGACTCTGGCCACCAACGCAGCGCACTCCAAGTGCCAAGTGCTGCCTCTGCCATCCTGAGTCAACAGCTTCCTGGACTCCATTCATCCATTCCTGTGTCCATCCATTCATGAGCACTCTCATCTCCATACAGCTGGCTTCCTTGGCATGACAAGTCTTTCAATTAAACAGCATTGCACACATAAAAAAGAAGCCAACGGTGGGCACATGGTGCAAAATAACCATTCCATATTTTACATGCAACTAATTTCCTAATACATACTCTATACAGTGTGGTGAGCAGCAGCAAGTGGCAAGCCTATAATTGGGGCAACCATAAATAAGGAACAGAGCAACATCTGGTTATCTGCTGATTTATTTTTCAGGAGATGCATGTGTGAATAAATTTATGGCTTTTCATTTTAGTAATGCAGCACTCTGCTGGTGTAATCTGGATAACTCCCTCCTTCTCACACCTTTATGTACTCCACCCACACCAGCTCACAACTATACCTTCTTTCACTTTTCATCATCTCTATCTCATTTATGATCATGCACCCCCACCACACCCTTCCATCTATATCCTCCTCCTTTCTTAACCTATCCCACTTTCTCTCACTGTCACTCTGGAGACAGATGTTGTATTTATCATGTTAATTACAAACTTCCTCCTCTCTCTCTCTCTCTCGGTCTAATTAGACATTTTTAAAAAAGCACCAATAAACACAGCTAAAAATACAACTGCTTCATTAAGACCTTTAAGGATGTGGGCAGGTATACAAACCGAGTTCATCACAAGGTTATCCAATACCAATCCTGACCTCTGTCCTCTTGACCATTCAGTGAAATACAGTGCTGAATATTTGACTTTCCATCAGTGGTTTAAAAGCTGCATTCCCATTCATCAAGGAGAAGAAAACAGTGATCAATGCCACGCCTGTTTGTGTGCGTGTTATAAAGCTAGACCATAGTGCACTCGGAACTAAACATACAGACATCCATACAAAATCAATACTCATGTACTCCCATCCACTGCTGCTGCTCTCAAACCTTATTGATGAAAATAAAGGCTTTTGTGTGTATGCCTGTGCATGTGTATGCATCAATTTTTGGGACGTATAGACCTTTATGAATCAGAAAATCTATTAGATTCAATGGACTCGAGGATGAATGTTAAATGCATATGATGTTAAGACCTTGCGTGATGAAGCCATGAATACAGGAACAATACAGTAGAATAGGACTGGGAGATATGTTGAAACTGGCTACTTCTCTTTAGTTTGCTCTTACTCATGTGAGTCATGCCAGATACAAGCAGAGATACAGAGACAGCGGTAGATCCCGCATCACATCAGTCTGTGTGACGGGATGGTTGGATACTGAGCCTTCCATTCCCACATTCTGGCACCGGAGATACTGGCTGATAGTAACGGACATCTCTTTGAAATAAAAATCTGATCCAGGATCACTGGATCTTCTAATGCTAGTCTTCTTCATTGTCCAAAAGAAAACAAGGCAGTGGCTTAACCTAAGTCAGTTACCATCTGGGAACAATGAAACTAAATTCTCATTAGGCAAATGACCCCCACTGATATTCATTTTCCCTTATTTATATATTCAACTTGACTTAATCTCTCAGGTCAAATTGATTTAAATGGTAAACAAAATAATGACTGATGATGAGGTGGTGATGATGACACATGCTGCTCCATGATGGCTCATAGAAGCCAAGTTCCCATAGAGCATAATTCGGTAGCCAAAGATCGAACCCAGTGCCCACTTTCCAAAACAATTCCCAAAAATTGCCCATTACAGCTCAAAACTACAATGTGGGCATTTGGGCTGGCCGCGTTCAATAAGTTTTACATGGAAGGTGTCCAACAATTCTGCCTTCAGTGTGGTCCAGCTAATGAATTGAATAGATGCTTAAATGCTGAAGTTTGTCTGCGTGGGGAATAATTTTGGATTAAAAATGCTTCTAATTATTTTTGTTCTCTTTTGGTTTGCAAGCTCTTGACAGCTTGTACATTTGTTGTCCTGCCTGCCTGGTTAGGGAGGGCTACAGGCGCAGTGGCAGAGCCAGCAGGCGTCAGGCCATGGGTCTCCAAGGCAGCCCAGTTTCCACAGCAGGTGCAGTACCATCATGGAGCAGACCCACTCCACTTTGGCTAGCTCACTATTTCCGGCCTTAGACACCTTTGCCCCCCAGGGACTGCCTGCTAAGAATAGAAGCCCGCATGAGCCTCTGTACTTCTCTGTGTATTTGTTTGTGTGCGCGTAGGCAATTCACATCCATCAGGCTGCCTATGCAGTGTGCACCGTAAACTGTAGAAAAACATTGGTGTGGCAACTGTGGCATCACCCAGGCATTGCTGAATGCAATGCGAAGAACACTTTACAACATGTCAAAAGAGTTGTATGACGTCTCCTGTGACTTGGGAGGAGCTTTGCAGACTCGGGGTATGGAGTTTGTAAAATGTGAGTGATTAAAAGGCAGGGAGGGTAGTGTAGGTTCCAGTGTTTTTGAAGTGTGACGCCTATTATTAGAAAAGTTAGGATATCAAGGCTGTGCTGCACCAGCTTTGACCCTTTTATTTTTGTTGATTGGTCTTTTGCAAGTGTGTGAACTTTATGGAAGTTCAATACTAAATCGAGTCCTGTTAAGGATGGTTTCAGACTATCCATTGTTTGAGTATCTATCAAGCACTTCAGCTGGACACCATATGATGTCATACTGATGACTTTACTTATTGTGGAATAAGGTACTGACTGACAGAAGTTGGGTCTTTTTCCAGTCACTTAAATATGGTCTTAAGTTTCCACAAAGCAAACAAATGCAGTTATGCTCATATGAGTCAGGACTCCTTTGTTTTGCAAGATCAAGTGATGTTAGCTAGTGTAACGGAACTGGCATGTGTACTGCTGACTGGCAGTCACTCAGGCATACATGCCAACAGTCTTTTTGACACTATACATGCATCTACAGGGTCCCAAAGCAGCTGAATTTTTCAAGACTCTGTGTTCAGTCTGTCAGTCTCTAAAAAGCAAGAGGAGACTCTAAAACAACAAGACAAGGGGTAGTTTGTGCACACCGTAATGCTGCAGAGGGTCTGCCATCATCAAAAGACATTTTGATTTAGGTTGTGTGTATGTGTTTGCATGTGTGTGTGTGTGTGTGTTGTTGTGGACTCCCTTCAGTACTGGAGGCAGCAGACTCTTTAATATTTCAGAGCAGTGATAAATAAGTCAGACAGACTGCAGAGAGATAAGGTGTCTCTGTGGGTATGGGTGAGGGACTGAGGGGGAGGAGGAAGAGGAGGGAGACAGAGGTAGAAAAGGAGAAGGGGGAAATGGATATAGCGAAGTGGAGAGAGATATATAAAGTAATAGAGCAAAAGGTCAAAGAAGACATGAAGAAAAGGAACAGGCAACACAGAAAAGGCTTCTTATAATATAAAAGGCACTACAGTTAAATCCAGATACCTCTGGCAAAAAGGGAAATATCTGCCAAAATACTAACAAAAAATATCATAACATTTTACCATATGTGGAAAAGCCAGGAATGCATAATCACAGCCTAAAAGTAGATCAGGAATGTGATCCAAATGATGAATAACAGACACACACACATACACACACACACACACACACACACACAGAAACACACACACATATCTCCAGTTGCACTCCCTTAACAATACAAACCTGGACAAACTCAGGGTAAATGACAGTTTTTGAGTTTGGAGGACAAAAGAGATCCAAGGGGGATCAGAAGGAGCGAAATGAGAGAAGAGCTGAGCAGGTAAGATGGAAGTAAGGGGAGTGGATGAAGAGGTAGGAGGGAGGAGAAGAGAGGGAGAGAAGACAGACAGTTACTGTAGGGAAAGGTCATCAGTGACAGAGAGCAAGTGTGAGAGAGAAGATGAAAAACAGAAGAAAAGAGGTGGGAAAGTATGTCATGCTTTCTCGGGGGAGGAACTGCCCCATGGTGCAGTGGACTTCAATCTGACAGACTTATGATCAAAAGATGAAAAAGCTCCACTGGTAGTTCATGCACAATCTAACTCACAGCTTGCTGTACAGTTACAGTATGTTTAGCCTCTATCTGTCAAATCGTTGCTTCACACAGACTTTTTAAGCCTCAGAATCAACACAGATTTCACACTGGTACTTTTGACAAACAAGAATTATGCTGCAGGGATGGAAAATTTAGGCTATGGGCAAGGCATCGCCTCTCCATCCATGGTTTTATCCCCATCTCCTCTGAAAGGAGTAACTTCTTCACTACCTTTTCCCCACCTCCAAACAGCAACTTTAAGCTCCCTCTTCCACTATCTTCACTTATACTTCTGTAAGTCTGTAGCATTTTTATTTATTGGATTCTTTGCCATCATTTTCCTCTCCTCTCACCCTCAATGAAGCATCTCTCCTAAACTGAGCAGCTGTAAGTATAGCTGGTAGTTCTGCTGCTGGATAAGCTCATTAAATCAACTCAGGAAGAGGGTAGTATACAGACTTCTCTGGATAACAAACATGCAGGTACTGGATGTGTAAACACACGCCTTAGAAAGAAGGGAAATCTAAAAATATCGAAAAGTCCAACAGGAAGGGAAAGAAGAATTAATTGGGGAGGTAAAAAATACAGATGAGTTGGAGAGTGAAGATGGAAAAAAAATAAACCTAATCCATGGAGAGAATGTATAGTCCCAATCTCCCAGTGGGATTAGTGTAAATCTAATCTGCCCCACCGTCTCTTCTACTCCTTTTAGCATCGGTTTAGAGATGCTCTCAGGAAGACAGCAGGGATCCTAAGAGCTTTGAGCTGTTAGCATTAGCTCCTATCACTGTACGCTTCCACTGCACCACACTAATCAATTACCAGCCCTGCTTATCTGCCTCTAAACTTCCCATCCACTCTGAGCCATCACCAGCCCATGACTCTCAGCACATAAACATGTTGCAAAGCTCCTTAAACTGAGATCCATTTACCATACACTGGATCTGATGTAACTATCTCTCGTCCTATTTGGTAGTTCACCAATGACTGTGTTTAGTTCATATTACTCCAATAATCGTCTTTAATGCAATAACTTACCATAACCATATGACAAAAAACATAGATGGAGAGGGCCAAGATTGGACCAAGTGTTCGTATATGTATCAGAAACAGCTCAAATGTTTGGTCAAATAAGTGAAATAAGCAATTTGAAGAGATCTCCTTGGATGGACATTGGCATTTTTCATTTTTTCAATTTGTTTGACATTTCATGGCCAAGAAGTTAATAAAGTCATCAAGGAAATAACTGTCAAATTATTCAATAATGAAAATTGATTGTTATTTGCAGCACTATTATCAGAAAAAATCCCGTGTGACTGACTTATCACAAAGTCCTTTACTAATTTTAACAAAGTTTTTTCTATTAGCAGTTTTTATTTTAAAAGTGGCCAGATTGTTTACATTTACCTGTGAGAAGGGTATATTGGTTTATGGTTTACCAGTGGCTTCCAGGAAAAATTGGATGGTAACCGAGGAAAGTCAGTGATGCTGGAGAAACAGCTGACCTACAGGAAAGACTGGCACGAGCAGACAAGGCTAGCAACCTTGTGGGCAGCACTTGCAAGAGGGCACCACTCAAGCTACGACCAAACATGAGGAGCAATTACCCCACGGAAACCTAAGGAAATGAATACTGACCAGAGACGAACTCACAGCAAGGTTTAATTGCAGGAAAGTCAGAGTCATCAGAAGGCTTAAGACACACCAGAGCAGTTGCACCAAAGTACAGCGCACGCATTCCACATCCGGTGAGACAAAGAAGAACTCCAGCCAGGAAGCAACCCGCAGAGGTGAAGACCTCTCCAGACTTGAGCTGCCTCAGTGCCAGAGAACAGACCAGGTAAGTTCCCCTGCTGTTACCCCAATCAAATTGTCAAGGAATGAGAGGATCAATAGGACTGGATCGTCAGACAAAATCGCATGGATGCAGTTCAGTGACGACTTAAACAGCATCCTGGATGCTGCTTTAGCAGGGCCAGTACACAGAAAGATCAACTCATTAACAGACATAGCTTACAATATAGCTATGGAGCGATTTGGCCCAATGGAGTGGAGAGGTGAGCCCCAACCACTGTGGCGGCCAAACAAGAGGGAAAAGGAGATTCATTACCTGAGAAGCGAAATAAAGACTGTCAACAAGCTGTTCAAAACCAGCTCACTGGTTAAAAAAGAAGATATCAAGGAGTTAACCAGCAAGCTGCACAAACAGCTGTGCGAACTGCGGAAGGCAGAAAATCTTCGACAACAAAAAAGGGAGAGAGAGAAAAAGGCCAACACAGTTTGTTAAATACCAATCTAGCTTTGCCAGAACTGTTCTCAACCAACAAAAACCTGGCACACTATCCAGCACAAAGCCAGAGGTAGAGGAATTCCTGCAGGATGCACACAGCAACCCTGTAGGGGTCAGGAACTACAAGCCAATTGAAATGTTCACAAAACCTATAAAACCATCAACTGAGTTGAATGTCAAGGCGCCTACATGGCAGGAAATCTAAGACATCATCAGGAAAGCCAAAGCATCAGCTGCCGACTGACCCAAGAGGTCAAGCAGGAGAAAGGTGACTTAACAGTTGTCTAGTTAAACCTCGCAAATGCCTATGGGTCAGCCACACATGACCTTATCCAAAAAAGAGTCGACCACTACTACATCCCAGTGGCAGAAGGGGATTCCAACAGGGTGCACCATTTCCCCCATCCTATTTATTATGGGTATGAACCTCCTAATATCAGCAGCAGAGAACATAACCCTTGGCCCTGCGTTGTAGTTAGGTATCATCCAGCCTGGACTACAAGGGCTAATAGACCACATCACAATAACAACTGTGTCACATGTCCATGCAAGATGGGTACTGGAAACCCTGGACAATGTAGCCACTTGGACGAAGATGTCCTTCAAGGCCAAGAAAGCCAGGTGTATGTTAATCAAGAAGGGCAAAGTTACCAGCAAGTTCAGTCTCCAAGTTCAGGATGAGGTCATCTCATGCATTGAGGACAACCTGATAAAGTGCTCAAGGAAGTGGTTTAATGCATCTCTGACAGATGGTGGCAATGTCACCAATGCTTCTGCCCAGAATTCTTTGGCTCTTCAAAGTTTACAAGTTCCCCATGACTGCTCTAGAGGGCACCAAGAGGAAGATCAACAAGCATCTGCGGAGATGGTTGAGAATTCCCCCAAGCTTACCTCATAAGTTAACCGAAGAATGCATCACAACAGGTTTATGTCACAAGTATTGGGTTAATAATAAAAGAAGGTTTAAAAATGTTTATTGTGATTAATCTCGTCAGCCATATAAATACTGTGACTGTTTGCCTTAATTACATGTTAGCATAAATTCTGGTATGAATTCAGAACCAATACAATTACTGTACTAAAAAATGTAAAATGTCAGCAAATGCCTAGCACCAATGTAAATACCGAGCTTGGATGTTAACAGGAAAATGTGTGAGAGCAGTTATGTCACTGGGGTCAGAGCATGTGAACAACCCATTTCTGATATTCTGAATGAGGCCAACAATACCTCCAGAGGCCAAAAAAATTCATCTCTGGCAGCAAGTAGATAGCCTATCTCTGAGTGGGACATGGCTAAGTAAAGGGTTTACACTCAGCTTGATAGTCTTGGCCTTTAGCCACTGTTGACATACTTCAGGATTACGAACAAAAAGGTCAGACAACTGTAGACTGGAATCAAATTTTAAATTGGAAGATTGGAAGACTGGAAGATTAAGTTTATTTTTTGCATTTACTCTGATGCCACCCCTCTTTCTTCCTTCTCATTCTCTCTTCAACCTCATCTGTTTTCTCCTTAGGACTAACAACTTTATCAAACCCTTACACAGCATATGGTTCACCAGAAAGCCTCACCAGATTGCCCTCTGTACCACTTCTCAGTAAGTGCCCTGAAGAAAAAAAATAGGGAACCACAGGGGAAAACAAGAGTTCTGAAAAAAAATTCTTTGGATCATAAAATTCAAATGGCCATAATCAACAGTACATGGCAGAGATCCAGCAAGACCCTGGTATCCAAACAATCAGACATATTCTGCCTGAGAATGCATGCAGAACACAAACACACATAAGATCCCTGTGCCTCCCAATCGTAATCACAAGCACAAATTAATGACATCCTGTGAGCCTTCGTTACAGTGTAAAATTAAAGACAACCTGGCTCAGGATTTGTTCACCACAGAGTGCATTTGAGGGTTTGTAGCTCATAGCTCTTCCAGTGAATAGAAACCACGTGCAAATATCAGACCTTCATATCAGCTGCATTCCTCCTGTCTGGATGGATCGATACCGTTGCAAAGACTGTGCAGCACGTGTGCAGCAGACCGGCTCCAGCATGCTAACTTTAAATATAATCAAACATGGGCACAATCATACATTCAAATTATGTTAGAATAGAAAACACATTCTCCAACTGAAAAATAAGCCATGAAATGTTAAATTTGTCATAAGAGAGGCCTTAGAAATTTAAAAATTACCTAATGGGCTACATCCAACTTCCGGGCATATAAACTGATAAGAGACAGTGGCAGACAAATACAACCAGGAGGCCTGTTTCCGTTTACTAGGATGCACCTGCCCTACCCACAGGCCCATCTGGCCGGTGTTAAGAGAGGAAGAGTCACGACTGTGAGCATTGGAAAAATCATGGCCCAGTCTCTTTGCACACACAATCACACCAATGTTGCTAACTCTGAACAGCTGCAACTTGCTACTTTCTCTAAGCCAACATTCTTCTCCTGCCGTCCTCCACTGCCAAGACAGCGATCAGGCAAACGCCAACTGACTCATCTATTTTCTCAGTCATACACAGACAAACAATTGTGGAGCCAGCGCCTGCATATAGACTTAGGCTCCTGTAGTCAAATTCAAATTGTAGATGTTGCTGCACAAGCATTCTTTCATACCAAAATTTAATATAACTGCTGTCTACGTGAAGAATGTCCCTCTTTCAAAACAAAGTGTAGATTAGACTGAGCAGCCCAGTCAATTCCAGCCATGTGATTAGATTTAGAGACTACTAATCAGCTAAAGACCAAAAACACACGTAAGACTAAACAATCAAATAGCATTGCTTTGTATGGACAAATATAGTACGGCTGTAGGCGAGCATTATGCATTCAGAGCCAGACTTGTGGCTTTGCAACGTCTAGAATTGGATTTTACACTTACACATCCAACACAATCAGCATTCTTGGCATTCAAAATCAGGAACACATCACACGGGGCAGTTTGCTGCACCACATTGAGCAGCTGGGGATGGCAAGCAGCCGAGGCCTGTTTGCACACAGTGGGGTAGGAGGGGATGCTGTAAAGGGGGGACAGCAGTTTGACATGGCCTTGGAGAAGGGGTTTTTGTGGCCCATTCATAAACTGCCAACCCCCTAAGAGAGGGGAGGACACAGAGAGATGGGAGGGGAAAATAGGTGAAAAGAGAAAATAAGTTGATGGGGGCCGAGAAGAGGGGGATTTGGTAACCAAACATAACAGCTCCATTACCAAACCCACCGTTTATCACCATGTCAGCTCAGACTAGCCCTGCTGGGAGAGGAGTGGGTGAAGTGGAGGAGGACAAAGGGAAGCTAAACACCATGAAGCTCAGAATTCCCAAAAAACTTTCCAGACAGGACCTCCTCCCAAAAATTCCACATACACAGTGTTATGTGATGTGATGTGATGCGTGTGTGTGTGTGTGTGTGTGAGCAGTGACCTTGTGACTTCCCTCTGCTTGAAGGTGGGTGTATATTTAGTAAGGGGGGTTTTAGCAGAAGAGTTTGACAGAGAGGGTGTTAAATTATTGAGCAGTCACTGCCAGCAGGGAAGGACGGCACACTGAGGCTGAAGAAGGCACTCTTATCTGGGGCTACATGCTGTTGCCAAACACACACACACACGCACGCACACATACACATACACAAACACCTATAAAACCAGTAAAGTGCATGTTCTTATTGACCTACTGAATGTTCTTATCTTTTAAAGAGAGGAGGAGAAGGTTTTAACAAGCTATTACCCACAGAGGCAAAAATTGTTATTAGAGTTTGGGGATTTCTGAATGAGTCTCATATTTATTTTATGGAAAAGGATGACGGTGGAAAAGAACAGATTACAGATGTTTACTCCAGGGCTAAACATTTTAGGTTGCTTGACAGGCAACAGCCTCACTCATCCATTTATTTGCTGTGTTTCATTCCATGACTCTGCTACTCAGTCGCTCATTGACAGTCCTCTCGCCACAAGGAAAACAAACCTCACCACTGGGGACAAATTACAGAAAGGTCAGTACACTTTTCAACAGAACCCTCTGCTATCTGCTGCTCGAGTATTTTCCAGCAGAACATGACCTCCCACGTGATCTCCACTTTCTGGTTCACTTAACATCAAGGGAAGGGCTGAGATGTTGAGGGTCAGCTTTCGCCACGAGTGACAGAAGTGGGCACTGGAGGATAACAGGGTGGATGAGCAATTTTACTGATCCTAATTAGATTAATTCATTTTTTTGCCCTGTTCAGTCAAAGTGCAGAGTAAAATGATGGAGCCGCAAAGGATTCAGTCCTACTCAAGGACAGTTCTGCTGTTAATGCATCAGCCTGAGTCTGGTGGTGAATGGACAGTCTCCCTATTCGCTGTATCATCATGCAGATCAATGTTGCCAATCATAGCCATTTCAAAGTTTATAGAAGGGAATGAGCTGGCACGAGAAACCCTATCAATAATGGTTACTTGATTTCCTTATACCTGCGAAAACTGATCTGTTGGTCACTTGGGGGCAGGAAAAATAAGCTATAAATGCATAGAACAGACATATTATCATCTTTTAAAGTGATATGGCAAACTTGTTGCTAAACACACACCCAGCAGTTACAGTGCAACATTAGCATTCATCTGGAATCATGTTTATAACCTTTGACTGAATGTAAGTCCATCATTAACTCTCCTTTTAGCTCTGTGTTGCTCAAGACCAACTCCTGAGGGAAAAACATTGCCCTTTAGGGCCTTTAGCTGCTGAATACTCGCCTGTGTTCACCATCTAGTTGCTCACTGTGCCCGATTGCCATTTGGCCATTTGGTGCTGGTTAAAACCAAAACAGTGAGCGCCCCGCCCCCCAAAAAAAAAAAAAAAAAAATCACTCTAAAAGCTCCATAGAGCTGAGGGAAGTGCTGATTCAGGTGATAATTCACTGTGGGTTCATCACTATGAGCGGACAAGTTCACAGTCACTTGATTCACTGTCAATAAAGTAATTGATTATAGCTGATTTAATGGTATCAATATTCTCCATCTTAATTTACTCAGCTAATACCATTTACAAAAATGAAAACCCATTTAAGTCTATTTTACAAACTTGCTGTGGGCAGTGGTTGAAGACCTGATGGACAATGGGGTGAAGCAGCTGTCTGTTCCTGGTCGGTCTTTGGCATTTCAGTCTCTCACAGTGAAGTCGTCTCTCCCTGGAAGACCAGATAAAACTAAACGTCCCCTCTCATCTCGATGTGAACCCTCAATATCCAGGAAGGAGAAGCTTCTTGTGCAAGCTTGAAACACACACACACACACACACACACACACACACACACACACACACACACACACACGCACGCACGCACGCACGCACACAAACACACACACACACATAAATATTCATACACTCAGGCACAAATTGCTGTCCTTGGTCTTCCCACACTCCCTCTCTTCGTTTGCTCTCTCTCTAATCCTGTAATGCCAACAGTGCAATTAGTCACATGCCAGCTCTTTCTTTCATCTCTCCACTGAGAGCGAGCTCAGGAGGAATTCAAACTGCTTAGTATCTAAACTACATAACCCACCTTCTGCTTCTGGAGTAGAACACAAACATGTACATAAACACATTAAAGTACCTCAAATTCAAACACCGACCGTTCTGACTATGAAATGTCCTTCATTTATAAAAAGACGTCGAACTATGCTGCACAACTGCTTCAGTCACTCTCAAAAGTCCTATCTAGTTTGCAATTCAAGAAATAAATAATCAAGGTGAAAATGAAATGGCCATTCAGCCTGAATATGAAGCAAAGGTGACACAAGGAAAAGTTAAGTTAGGATCCCTGTAAAAACAGCCACGGTCCCTGTGGTTTTAGCATTTTTCTTCTCCTTCTTTACTCTGCACTCCCCCATCACCTCCTTCAAAGTTAGAGACCATATCTATCACAACCCACTCACAAACAAATACCACTGATCGAAACTACATGAAAGAGTGAGCCGTGACAGAAAAAGAAAACAACAGAACAAAAGCTAAAAGGATGGCAAAACAGAGAGAGAAATGCAGCCCCCGCACTCAAGTTAAACAGGCTCATACTGAATATCTTCTCTGTACTCTACAGTTGCAGTAATTTTGCAGCGCCTGAAGCCACAACCTGACAGTGAGGTAGGGGGAGCAGAGTTTGACTGACTCTACATGTCAGTAAGGAACAAATGGCTCCTGTTGCCATTATATGGATGGAGGGCCCTGGGTTATCACTTTCATGCAGGTTATTCCCATGTGTCAGCTAAAAATCAATCTCCATTTAAACAGATAAATCCCCGCACTGAGGCAACATCTAAAATGACTGAGACTGCCGATGGGGATGTTCACATTAAACACTGATTTTAAACACTTTGAAATTAGAATTTGCGTTGGTGTGTGTGGGAGTGGGTATGTGGGGCAGAGAGATAGAGAAAGAAAAAAGGAGATTTCCAGATGTTATCTAGCACTGACTAATGATTTACAGTATCTGCTAGTAAACTGATTGGTTCCAGCGAGGTGGCAGAACAGTGACAGGGTCGAACTTACTGAAGGTTTCAGTTTTTATTTATTTATTTATTTATTTAACTTTCTAACCTCTGACCTGCTGGACTCACATCCTGGTATCACAGGATTCAAATCACCCCATACCATGTAGCTGATGACGATTACCATTGTATAGGTATATTTTGGGAAACAGTCTGGATTGCTTTCTTTCTTTCTAGAGAGAGATGAGAAGCTTGACACCACAATCATGTTTGTACGTTAAGTATGCAGCTACAGTCATGTGACAGGCATAAGGACTGGAAGCAAATATAAAAAAATACACCTACTACTTAACATGTGATATCTTGTTTGTTTAATCTGTACACAAACAGAAACTTAAAAATAACAATTTTAAGATTCACTATGAGTAATGTGCTAACAACTGCTGGGTGCAGTCACTTCTCAGAGTCTTGGCGTCACAGTGAGGTTGCCATACAAAGGAGATGTTGCACAGCAGTAAAACACTGTGAAGAAATAGTTGCACCACGTACCTCTCTCTAGAACCACAAACTGTTGCTTTCACATTTCGGTTTTTGTAAGGATTTAATAAAGAAACAGAACGTCTAAACTAATGCTGGTAGGGGGATTTTGCTACCTTTGGACAGAGCCAGGCTAACATCTTCCCCGTTTCCAGTCTTTATGCTATGTTATGCTCATCACCTCCTGGGTCTAGCTCCATAAGTAATGCACTGACATGAGATTGATACCGATATTCTCATCTAGTTCTCAGCAAGAAAGCAAATAAGCTTTCTTATTTCCCTAAATGTCTATGTCTAAAATTGCACCTACCCTATAGTCTATCATTAAACATAGATTAAGTGTGTTTTTATACAGTCATAAATATCCATTATCTCTACATCATTCTCATGGGTGTGATTACTGGTCAGTATTAAAGATACAGTGATTACGCCTCTAGGTACTGTGATTTCTAGCTTTAAAAGCTCCATTTACAGCCTGTTTTATTTCACAACTCTTGCTCATTGCATTTACAATAATAGTTGATAAAAATGCAAAATGGTGGACCAATATTACATTTCAATCAGAGTTGATCGCAAGGTAAATTACCCACTATACTAATAGTCAATTAATTACTTAAGTCATTTTCCAAAACAAAAATGCCAAACATTTATGAGAATGAACTGCTTTTGTTTGTCTTATGTGATAGTGAAATTAATATCTTTTTTTTAATCTGCTGATCAGAAAAAAAACAAAAAATTTGAAGATGTCACCCTGGGCTTTAGGCAATGACAACATGTGTTTTTCATAATTTTGTAGACAAAACACCTACTCTAATAATACTCTCTAATACTCTCAAGAAAATAATTGGCAGATTCATCAATAATAAAAATAATCGTTAGTTGCAGCCTTAATTGCATTTGGATCCAGTGCCTATTCCCTTGAGGTTTTGTTGAATCACTGCTCTAATTAGCTGGCACAGTCATACCCCAATGAAAATGTATTTTAAATTGCCGTCCATTACAAGCGTTGTAATCAGTGTCCAAGACCTGTCGATGTTGATGCAAAGTCTCAAATGCTAGCTAGATGTTGACACGAGTCTGACATCGCTTTAATGACTATGTATGCAGTTTGGATGAGCAGAGTGTGTGCGTGTGTGTGTGTGTGTGTGTGTGTGTAGAGAAATGGAAATGACTGACACCTTACTAACTAGCCAGCTGAGGCACCCAGTATTCCTGGTGTTGCCTTGGGCCACACAACATCCCTCTGCTTTATTCAATGCACTCTGGCTAAAAAAAAATAAATAAAATAAAATTCTAAATTCAGAAACAGAGGAAGTTGTTTTTGAGGGCCGCTGTCTGGCATCCAGTTCAGAAACTTCAAATAAGGGCATGGGAATAAAAACAGACCAAACTCTTGCCCATGGACATGCAGTGATAAAACAGCCTCTCGCCTACATGGGCCAATCTGAACTTTCTCTTTTCTTCTCGTCTTCGTACTCTCACCATTGATGCTCTCCCACTCATTTTGTCCTTTTTCTGTCAAATATATAAAACAAATATCTCATATTCACCATTTATTTCTCCAAGTCTCCACCACCATATGGGTGGTAGCTGTATCAGGGCTCACAGGTTAGGTCACCGGTCTCTAAAAAGGAACTCCACCGAGGGGAAAAAGCATGGGGAAAAAGGCCGCCGGGGAAAACAATCCAATGACCACTTTTGGTCAAAAGCTGCAGCAGTCAGCACCATGGCCTAAAATTTAATTTCCCCTAAAAGAACAGCTATCCTCTATGCTTTTGGCTGCCTATTTTTAGCATGTTATCATTCAGCCTCAATCACACCACAGCAGTCAAACTCAGAAGGAAGACAGTAGCTGTCAGGCCCAAAACAGCAAGGAGCTCTGCAGCAACCACAACTGCCTTATCAAAAAGTGAGTAATGTTTAATGTATGAGAAAAGAAGGGAAGAGAAGGAAGAAAATGGGATACCCTGTCACTTACGGTTTAAGCGCTCTATTTCTCTGTCGCATCAATTCTACACTGTGAGCTGAGGTCATGGTTGAATTCCTAAGAAACAATGCCAGTGTTCAAGCATGCCGTGACTTCACGATAAATCAGTGTTTTCATGCTCACGTCCAACCGTGGCATCATCTCAAATGCTCTTTGTCCCTTTAAGTGATAACTTTTTTATAAGGGTCTTTTGTGAGTAAAGCTGTTCCCTTGCTGCACCAAACGCGATGCCACGTCCATGCACCCGTGTCGAATGACAACCTTAGTTAGAACCAAGGAGGCAGAAAGGAAGGAGATTTCTAAGCCACCAGCGAGTATCGACTGGGGATGGACAGTGATCGTATGATCGGCGATCAATTACTCACTATAGTTATGCTCCACTCATTCCAGTGAGCTCATCTGGCAGTATGTATGCCTCTGAAGTACACAGATTTGAGTTCATCCTCTTCCTCCCAGCTATAATCTTGTTAGACCATGGGGCCTATGCTGTCTGCATCCTAAAAATGTTGTTGTGGCCAAAAAACACGAAAGATGGATATTTTTGCCATAATTTTTAAGCTGCGAATAGGTAAGATACAGTTCCCTTGCCGTTTGGAAGAAAACCAAAAGTGTGGGTGAGTGTGCGCAGAGCTGTAGCAAGGAATTATGGGCTCCTACGCACAGCAGGGCCACTGTGGGTCCTTTCTGCAATTATCCAACAATACTCAAGTGACAAATGCCCAAGGGTGGATTAACAGTTGCCTCTAGGGGCTAATTATGCTAATTGGCTGAAAACTAGTTTGTGAATATGCAACACTAAAGTGCAATATCAACTGACAAGATAAGGAAGGGGCTTAAAGTGGGCGCTGCTTTATGAGGCCCTGTCTTTACAAGGGTCTTTGATTCATAATGTAGTTTGAAGACCTTAGTTACTTCAGTTTTGTAATTATACATTTCATATTCCCAAATTAATTTGTGTTTCATCAAATCAATGTACAACAAATAATCTAATCAAATTAATCAAATTACACATTGTCCAAACTTTGGGAGGAATGCAGAGGTAATAGGGGCCCAGCGGCTCATTTTCGACCCCACATAGGTTAATCTGGACTTTATCACACCTCCACACTTTACTTTCATGTAAATAATATATTAATAGATTAATTATCAGATACACCACCTTATCCATCAGCTGACACAAACATTTGTTCTGGAAGAATAAAATTGTGGCAGTTTGTCAGAAAAATACGTTAAGCAGCTGGACCCTGATCACTTCTGATTGTTAGTTGTAGTCTTTATAAGGACACTTTCATTTCTAAAATTAAAAAAAAATGCCCCTTTTAAAAGTCTGAGGACAGACTTGGTTGAATGCGCAGAGCAAAAACCCGCAGCATGCTCCAATTCGTCTCACTCATGGTTTTAATAAAAAATCTGACAGCGGTTTTGAGAGCAGAGTCTGAACCCTCTTTGGGATCACTTTAGGCATCTTAACGGCCACATCTTCGTTTAGGGGCCCCTGGGCTCCCACACACTTGCGCATGTGTTAGACAGAGTCAGAGAGTAATTTAGGCTGTATGCGGGAAAGACACACAGAGGACATCTTGCCTTTTCCTTTCCTCGCCTCCACATTGCACTCACCTCTCCCCCGTGGCCATCAAAAATCCCAAATATAGACGGGTGAGTCTTGTTGACGACGTCGGTGAGCACCTCGAACCTGTCCTCCATGTGGTCTCGCCGGCCTTGGATGGAGTACACGGCCGCGTTGCTGCTCTTGAACTCCCAGGTCTTGGAGAACTCCGCGTCCAGGACGTCCAGCCCGCCGAACCGCTCATTCTGCATCATCTCCGCCACTTTCCCCTTGACCATCTTGACCGCATCCCGGCTGGACTTGACGATGGTCTTCACTTCGTCCGTGTGGAAGAAGTAACTCCACAGAGCCAGGCTGATGCACAGCAGGAACAAGGTCTCCGGTCTGAGCAGAAAATAACGCATGATCCGACCTAACAGAGACAGCAGTGTCATGGTATCCTCTATCATTTATTTATTTACATGCAGGAAATCGCGGCAGGTTGTGTGTCGTTCGCCCCCGCCGCAGATCTCAGTCCATCGTCGTTGGCGTGAGCGGTTTGGTAGCGGCGAAACACACACATTTAACCGAGCGTTTCGCACCGGGAAACGTTCAGATTATACTGACTTCGAGGGTGACACTTCACTGCATTCTTAACCGGACCCGCCAGGCAGGAGGCGAGGTGTTGGCGAACAAACACTGTGCCGCCGGCTGGTGTTCCCCTAGCTCGCAGCCCCGCAGTGAGCGGCCAACGGCTGTCCGTAGACCATCTGATGCGGTCCGAGACCACCGACACGCCCCCGGGCAGGAACCGCAGGTCGCCTGTTTGGACTTCAGATTAAGCCAGCCCGTTGGCTATAGCGGAGCTGTGGGCAGAGTCTCTTCCCGGCCAGCCCGGCCACCGTTCCCGGTCCTGAAAATAGCGGTCTGTGTCGAAACCCTCGCATTCCCAGCTGCCACACTGACTGCGGCGCTCTGCTGCTGCCTTACTAAAACGGCGGTGCTGCCTTCAGGTGCAGCTCGTAATGTCCCCGGAATGACCCATTGTGCTGACCACAGAATCACATTAGACTGCTGGGTAGTTCAAGTACAGAAATGTAAAAAAAAAATAGTTCAGTAAAAGTAAAAGTCCCATAGTCAGAATCCAAGTACAGAAGTATCATCATCATAAGTATCAATCTAAGCTAAAGGTACGCCTTTTTGTGTCCCCTGTGACTGATATATTATTATATCTGACATTATTTGATTGTTAATACCGGTGCATCCATTTTTAAGCAGCAGTGGACTCGATGTGGAGCTGGTTTTAAGCTACTTTATATACAGTATTAAGTTTTTTTAGTCCATCGGTTCCCAACCTAGGGGTCGGGCCTCTCCAAAATGGTCACTAAATAAATTTGGGGGTTAGAGGCGAGTGGGAGGTAATTAACATAGTTTTAAAAAAGTAAACAAAAAACAACTACTGGAGTTAAACCATGTGAGAAATTTAGAGGAAAAATGTCTCTTTGGTGGAACAATTCATAGACATTTGAAACATGACAAAGAGCTAACCTAACAAGACACTTTTTTTGTACGGGGCCACAAGGTTGGGACGTTTTTTGGCTTAATCTTTAACAATATATTATATTTTAAAAGCTAGTCATATGCTTTTTTAATGTGGAATCTTAATCTGAAAAGTTACAAGTAACTATATACTCAGTTGTCAGTTTATTAGGTACACCTAGCTAAAACTAATGTAGTCAAATACAAAACTCTTAATAACTGGAAAAGTAATAGGCAACTGTTTTGATAATCAATCAGTTATTTCACTCTGTTTTCAAGCAAAAAGTCTGAGAAAAATGTTTTTAGATTCCAGCTTCTAAAATGAGAGGAGTTACTGCTTTTTCTTATATCACTGTTAATGGATGTTCCCTCGGCTTTGTGTAATGGGCATTTCTTCACCATTTTTTGACATTTCATAGACTAAATGATTAATCCTCTGATTGAAATTAAATGGATATTTTCATCTATAATGAAAATAATTGTTAGGTGTTGTATAGCACCCAGTGTATTGCATAAAGTGAAGAGGGCTGTATTAAAAGAATATTTAAAAACACAATAAAAAGCAAAGTAAACTAGATTAAAATAGAATATTATTTGTTTAAAAAAAACAGATAAAGTGAGATATTATACAAATAGACAAAAAATATTAAGAGACTAGGCAAATGGTTATAATGTGGTTACAATATAGTAAAATGTAGTCCCAAATTCAATAAAGCAAATAAAAGCACAGTAGAGAAACCAACAAATCAACTGTAGAATGATAACATAACAACAAATATATGATTCCAGCAAAAATCATGCACTGAGCAGCAGAAACAGAGTTGCAGCTACCATAGCTATTTTAAAGTATTCCCACGTTTCCTGTCACTGCGCATTTACTACTTTGTAAGGTCAGTAACATGCGCTCATTTTGACTTGAGACATTTCTGATGGCACCTGAAGGCATCCAAAGAACTGCCACACCTCAGGTGCACCCAAAGACTGACAAAGATTGAATAATTATAAATGGTAAAACATAGCTGCCAAACCTTGATAATCTCACATTAACAAAATCAGGTAAATAATACCAATGAGTGCTGGATTACCGACTGCAAAGTGTACAACTGGGGTCCCAAAACTTTGCACAGGGGTCCCAAAAGCTCTTGTTGGCAATAGAGTTTTGATAATATTAACTGTATTTTTTTTAGATATATGGGAACATGCCTGACTAGAGCCGAATGCATTATTACTTGGTCTTGAGACCCTGCCTTGAGGACGGTCCTTTGTGTCAGAATCTAGTCTTAAGACCCTGACTATTTCAACTGGGTTTATGTTTACATGGTACATATTCCAACATAATTTACCACACAGAACAACTGGGGTCATGTAATAATCCAGCATAAGAATACCTATTATATCTATTGCATAGAGAGTGGGAGGAAGGGAGAGGTTAATAGGGGGCAGCAGCTCAATATTGCCCCAAGCAAGTTGATCCGGCCATGGTTCGAGGGTGATTAAATACAGTTACATAGTCCAGGGGTTGTGCTGAAGGAAAACTAGGCTATATGAACATACTGTGAGCAATTCTACCTATTTTTTACTGTCCAAGTTATGGTCTATTATAATATACATTTTTCTAAAACTTTTTCCTTATAGGTTCTCTATTCACTTTGCTGGCTTAGCCTAGACTATATACTCTAAATCGTCATATACAGTAGTCTGGTACCTTTTGTATGACCTGTTCATATTATGATGCAGCAGGGCACAATTTCCCATTTAAATCAGACATAATGAAATGAATTCTCTATTTCTTCTTTTCTTTCTTTTCCCTAGTTTTCTCTTCTTTTCTGGTGTCAAAGCTTACCTTTTATTTTAGTTTTTTTATTTATAAAAGTTCTGTCTATACACTTGCTCGGTACTGTAGATTATCTTCACAAATTAAATACCACATATATTTCATTTTTCATTATTTAAAAAATATATATTTTTTATTTAATTTGAATGGGTTTTTTGTTTTTATGTTTTGAAGGACATTTATTCAGGCATACAAAGACAGTCTCGAGGTCTTTGAGGCCCGAATGACGTCATCACGCGTCCCTCGGTTCCTCGGTGGGCAAAAACGTGGAGGACCTTACTTCATGGTGAGTCGGGGATCTGTGACCAGAATAACCTGTGTAAGTTTTGCCACAATCGCTTTTACTAGTTACAGTGATCGAATAAGTTTTGTTTGATGTTCTGCGCTTGTTTCTTTTAGATTGACTCATCAGAAATAGCAGTTTAGCCTTTAATGCTAACTGTCTGATACAGGATCTAAAGCATCGGCTAGAATATTTTTTAATGATGTAGGAGTCTTTACACAACCGTGTATTTGTTCCCGACTGTACACCTATATACGACGAGAAGTGATAGAATTACTTTCCTAATGTTAGACACGAGATTAGTAGTTGTTGTGCAGTGTATCGCTACAAGCTAACGTTGGCTATTAGCTAGCAGTCTTGCTGCTGTTAAATCCTTTGACAGAGCCAGTTAAATCTGTCATGTTTCTCTCTCAGCTACACAAAGATCCACTGACATACACTGACCTGTCAGCTTGACTACAATGGAGTACATGAAAGCTCCTGCCACAAGCAGCCAGGGGAATATGTAAGTGAAAAACATCAAGTGTCATCATCATATTGTGTGAAGAACCTGACACATATTGACAGCTATCAAGAAGGAAAAACACATATGTAATTACTAATTACCCTGAAGTTAAGTGAAATTAAATCGGGACTAGATTATCTCAGAAAAACTAAAGACAAATTTTCAATTGTTTTTTGATCTGGACCTGTTCCATTGTGGTCTAGATGTGGAAAACAAATAAGCGTGTTCTCACAAATAGAGGAAAAGTTTAAAACATCTGAAACTATGTTTTAAACAGCCTTTACACTCTCCTTGTTAATCTAGTCCAGATATAACAAGTCTAGTTATAGTGGATTTTGATCTAGATCTGGTCTGATGTGGTCTGGATGGAGAAAAAAATCAGTGAAATCTCCCTTTTTGTGTATTCACAAATAGAATAAAGGTTTCACAAACCCTAAACTGTGTTTTAGAGTCATCTGAGCACCTGACTATTTAGTTTCTCTGGGTTAATCAAGACCATATTTGACAAGTGTGTAAGTGTAGTGGTTTTTTGATCTGGACATGGTCCAACGTTGTCTGCATGTAAAAATAAAAAAAAGCAGTGAATTGCACTTTCTTGCTTTCATAAATAAAATTACATTCACAAATTTGAAAATGGGTTTCAAACATTGTTAAGGTTTTTTTCACAAAAGTAAGAGGTGTAAAAAATTGAGAATCAGTTGCTCATTACATTTCCATGTACTTTTCCCGTAACAGCCAAATCGGAAGCTAACTTCAGCACAGTTAATTACTACCATTAATGATGAATCTGTACCATTTAAATGTACCCGTAAGCCAGCACGAATCATACAGGGCCCTTATACTGGTACACCTAAACGGAGTTGAATCATTAATAAAGATATTGGTCTTACTTGTGTTTGCTAAATAAAAATGCTCATGATGAGAAAAGTTTTTCACATCTTTCCCTTTTTGACAAAATATATTGCAGTTGACATTTCTTCCTCTGTAGTGGTCACTGAGAACAACATGCTAGGTCAGTACAGAATGATGAAGAACTTGGATATATTGGAGATCTAGTAATATATTGCAGTAAACATTAGATCATTTTTGTTTTTCAAGATTGTATTACTGTTGAAAGAACTGATTATTGGAAAACAGTCCATTGCCACACTGCAGTGCATTCACAATCTAAAGTGCACCAATTGTCCCAGCTAAGCGTTGCCCAGGAAAATCTGTTCACAAAGCTGCTGAGAGCAGCTTTTACTAAGAAATGGAGAGCGGTCTAAATCTGCCAACAGAAAAGCCTGGTTGAGTCAGTTCCCATTCAGAGCACCATCACATCAGGTGAAAATGGCCCCTGGAAGATAAAGGTCTGCGTGAGTTTGGTAGCTTCTTGGACTAGAAAGGTTGACGTTTGCGTGCTAGTTCTTAAGTCTTGACTGTCAAAATTTCCCACTTGCAGTGTAACACACCAACAAGGAAGAGTTTTCTAAACAATCTTGGATTTCAACTGCTCTACAGCGCAATTTTAATCTAATTTTGACAAAACCATAGAGGTTCATTGCGATGATTCATGAAAATGCAAAATGTAAAATTGAACTGACTTGCATATTATGCTAAAATAAACTGAAATTAACAACTGATAGAAAGCTGGGAAAACACATTAAAATAAACTACATTTCTGGAAATGGTTGGCAGTAATGTGTTGTACATTTTGTCAACCCAGAGGTGTAAAATGCCACATTATTAATTTATTTCACTGACTTTTACTAATGTTGCCTCTCTCCTCTCCAGCCTGTGCTGTACCTGTGGCGTTCCTATTCCTCCCAACCCAGCCAACATGTGTGTAGCCTGCCTGCGCACTCAGGTAGACATCTCAGAGGGAATCCCCAAGCAAGTCACAGTGCACTTCTGCAAGCAGTGTGAAAGGTCTGTTTAATGCATTTTTTTAAATCATTGTTTCCTTCCATAAAACATTTTTTTTTTTTAAAAAAGGTTTTTCTTGAGAAATTTTGTTGGCAAAGTTCAGGCTTGAATGTACATCTTCCTCTTTCATGTAGGTACTTACAGCCTCCAACCACCTGGGTGCAGTGTGCCCTGGAGTCCAGGGAACTGCTGGCACTGTGCTTGAAAAAAATCAAGAGCTCAATGACCAAAGTGAGAGTGATTCTTACTAAACACCACATAAAAACAATAGCATGATTGCACTCAGACAAAAGACACAAAAAGTGTACATGAACGTTGTTGGTATAAATTCCAGGTTTTCCCCCGCCCCCCCTAATCTGATGCTGACCTGTTTGTTTTTGTTTTTTTGTTGTTTTTAAGTCTGATCTTATTCATTAAGCCCACTTAATTTTTTATGAAATCCTCCCTTAATTTTCACAAAAACAAATAATTAGTATAATTTCAGTAACAAATTAAGCAGAGGACCTTTTAATATAATACAGTTCTAACACAATATAAGAAATTATGGCCTCAAAAATAACTTAGAGCTGCAACTAATGATTATTTTCATTATCAATTCATCTTCTGATTATTTTCTTGATTAATGGACTAAGTGTTTTGTCTATAAAATGTCTCAGTATTTTGAAAAAAATCCTGTTACAATATCTGACAGCCAAGTTGCTTCTCAAGACGTCTTGTTTAATTCAACCATCTTTTCAAAACCCAAAGATTTTCATTTTACAATGATACAAAACACACAAAAGCAGTAACTCCTCACAGTGGAGAGGCCAAAATCAGAGAATGTATTTGATTTTGATTAATCAGTTCCTAAGTAGTAGTTGCTGATTAATTTTCTGGGGACTAATCGGTTTATTGACTAATTGTTGCAGCTCTAAAATAACCATAAATTTGAATCAACACCTTTAACACTATTCAGACTAAAGATAAACATTATAATTTCCATATTTATATTATACTTTGCAGGTCTTTTGTCATGGATTGCATTGTGATAATATTTATTCACCCTATGTTTCTGATTTGTCATGACAATGTGCACCATGGTCACCACAGTAATATTTCATGATGGCTCAGGCTACTTCATGGACTCAACAACACACCTCTCCTCACAGGTGCGTCTTATTGACGCTGGCTTCCTGTGGACAGAGCCACACTCCAAAAGGATTAAGATGAAACTGACCATACAGAAAGAGGTAAGAAAACAGAGTGGAAGTGATAACTGTAGGAGAATGACATTCAAACTGACAGATTAAAAGTGATTAGTGACCTGAGACAGGCAACGTGTTTTTTCATCTAAAGGTCATCTGGGCTATTTTTTCCAATGGTAATTTGCAGCAAGTATGTATTTGAATTTAAGCGTTTTGGTTAACATATGTGAAAATAATAATGTCAAGGTGTAATACACACATTCAATTACCATAAGTGGCATTCTGTGACATTGTGAAGCACATATGCATCAGACTTTAAGATAAACTCTTAAAACAGTGTTGTCTGTTCTTGACTGACTTATGTGTTTGAGAGCGGTGAGTGTCACCAGTGGCTGCCATCTCATCTTCTTGACCTTTAGTGAAAACCTTAGCCCTGTGCTTCATGGGGCCAACTCTTTTGTTTGTGCTGTTGGAGGGTCTCTATAATATTGTCTCCAGATCTCAGTGGGTCTGATATTCTCTAAATGGCTAAGGAATAGAAAAGTGCAAACCAAATGTTTCCTTCCCAAAAGACTTGGTTATTGAATGACTGAAAGCCTTTGTCGCTGTTTGCCATGCAGTTAAAATATCTGGTGTAACTTGTTGCTATCTTTGCCTCTCCAGGTGATGAATGGCGCTATCCTACAGCAGGTGTTTGTGGTCGAGTTTGTCATCCAGTCCCAGATGTGTGACGACTGCCACCGTGTGGAAGCCAAAGACTTCTGGAAGGCCGTGGTGCAAGTTAGGCAGAAGGTGGGCATGATTTAATCTTTACCTAAACTACACTCACACTTTCACCTTAAGTATTTTTAAATACAGCATGCATGCTTCTCAGTGTGCTTAATTTTAATAATGGTTTTACTTTGGCAAAGGGTACTTTCAATAAATTCTCTGATCCCCCTAAACGTGAGCCCTTATTTCACTTGTGTTAAGGTGTGTTATCTGGGTACCTTTAATTTTTCCATTTTAAACCTACTCATAAGTTCATTCTGTCTTTTCAAAATCAGTTATTCTGTGTTAATTTTGCAATTGCAGGTTCAAGTGTGAACCTGAGCCCTATAGGTTTTTTTTTCAAACAAACATAGAGCCCTTGGTATTTGGCAGGAAATATAACACTAATCCTAGGGTTGCTCTTTTCCTTTTATCGCTGTATGCAAGTATAGATTTAGACCTTCTAATGTCTGTTACCACCTCACTAACCAAAGCTAAGATACCACTGCTGACTATATAACGCTACTTCAGGCTTAAAGCCAAGGTCAGTTCTCTTCACTGACAGGCTTCTACTGTGAAACAGCTATCCTGGAAGTTTGAATTTACAGCATACTAAAATCATGAACCTGGACTTGTTCTTACTCATTCCTCAGGAGCCCTTTGCCCCTTCACTTTGTTCAGAAGGAAAAAAACATGTAGATAGCTGCAGGCGCTGAAGTTTTTAACTGGGGTATTTTTCTGAAAGGTAAAAGATGGCAATTGGTCATGGCAGATGCGTAGCTGTTAATCCAATTTTTACACCAATAAATGTTTAAATAATTGGGGCATGGGGGTGGAGGGATCTGTATGAATCTCTGTATGGTAATAATGATGTTGAAATTTTTTTTTTGTTGTTTAACAGACTGTTCATAAAAAGACATTCTACTATCTAGAGCAGCTGATCCTCAAGCATAAACTCCACCAGAATGCCCTGAACATCAAAGAAATCCATGGTAGGTCAATGGCATATGATTTAATATATTTCATTTTTTCATTTATGATAGTATACATATCTTTAAAGGGAGGGGCCTGCTATTTTCCTTAGGGCCTCTAACCGAATTACACTGCAAGGTGGGAAACTTGTCTGATTTGTCACCAGCGTAACTAATGTGGATTAAAACTAAGCAGAACGTAATGATGTGTCGAGTGTTAATTACCTCTTCCCGTACCAGACAGCAAGCCATGCATGCACATCGCTGGCGCCAATCACTTCCTACAGCTGTCCTTGAGTGGGCCCCAGAGGGGCATGCGTTGTGCGACTAATCAGCGTGCTCTAATCAGCACAGGCATTCCATACCAGATTCCCGCAATGCAGGCTCGCTTCATGCCCCGTTTAGAGATGCTAAGTGTCTCAGCATATATACACTCAGGCACACATGCTGTGCATTGAGTGACAGCTCAGCAGCAGCTCTCTGTGTTCTTGGACAGGACTGTGAAGTGGAGTTTGGCCCAACAGTGTAATTTAAATCATCTCCACATCTCGGCAGGACTTTAAAGCTTTATGAAGGTTGCAACATGTGGCTGCCATATTTTTTCACATTGTCATCTGCTCCCTTGTATGTGTTGCTTGCATGCACATGAGTTCTGCAGTGGCGGTGACCCATGAAGTGTGCCTGTGATGAATTTATTGGTGGAGGGTTTGATGGTATTGCTCTTCTCTCTCAGAGGGGATTGATTTCTACTATGGCTCCAAGCAGCACGCTCAGAAGATGGTCGACTTCCTCCAGTGCACCGTGCCCTGCAGGTGTGCAATTCTTCAGTCTGTGCCTATGAAAACATTATCTTAATGGCGCTCACTGTTAACTCCACATTCCCTTTTAATTTACATGTATTTAGATGCTAAACACAACCTTCAGAGTATTCAAACTGATTACGACTAACTAGATTTAGCTGTTATGTCTCCAACAAACGGGGCAGAAATTAGTGAGCAAACGAGGAGATGATTTGTTAGCAGATGTTACCAAAGTGTAGATAGTAAATTGTACCAAAAAAAGAAGAAGAATGTAAACATGTTAAAAGAACATGAAGAGGAAAAAATCATCACATGAAATTCTTTTACAAGTGTGTCCATATCAGCACATACATCATAATTAGTGGGTAAAAAAGCTAGAAGGGTTGTTTCTGGATAGTCAAAACTAAAACATGACATAATTAGTCACCTCAAGGTGGAGCTTTCTTATTGACATGACCTCCAACTGCTCAGGCGAGTTAAACTGCACAATACACTGGTCTTTACATGTTTGTAGAACATCCTATTGCATTAAAGCCCTTTTGCTGTTACGATTTGTCCAACTGTGACCATATTGATTCTGCTGCGTTTCTGAATGGCGTCTGTGATGATGATGATGATGATGATGATGATAATAAACACATTCTTTTCAATTTTAAAGGTCAAAGACATCCCAGCGCCTCATCTCTCACGACATCCATTCGAACACGTACAACTATAAGAGCACCTTCTCTGTGGAGATAGTGCCTGTCTGCAAGGTATACAGCTGTGTGTTTTATTTATTTTTCATTTTAGTTGGAATTTTTTTTTGTGTCAAATGATCCACTGATCAAGCTGAGACAAACCCATACTGTATCACCTCTGAAGCCTTCACTTTGTTAGTTTAGTAAAAAATATTGTGTTAGAAAGCTGTCAAATTTGAATAGTAGCTTTGGGACGCATTTGCTGCACTTCAATAGTAATTCCCAAATCTTTTACTTTCCACATGACCTAATCTGTCTGTTTGCCAGGACAATGTCGTGTGTCTCTCACCACGTCTGGCCCAGAGCCTGGGGAACATGGGTCAAGTGTGTGTGTGCGTCCGTGTCACCAGCACCATCCACCTCATCGATCCAAACACCCTACAGAGTGAGTATTACTCCCGCCCACTGAGTTTTAACAGGTCCAACTGACACCTACGTCCAATTCAGCGACAACTTACCCTGTTGTGGTTAAATATAGCTGCAGTCTGGTGGCATCAGCAAACACTGTGTTTTATTAAAATAATCATTATTTATAGACCATATTTCAAAAACCCAAGGCAAACAGTTCTTCACACAAGGAAGCAAATTAAAATCAACAAATTATAAAATCAAATATAAAATCTAATCAAAAGGGACTTAGACATTAACTGGACAACAGTAAAATAGATAAAACCAAGTCCAGCAAAATAACATTAAATAAATTAAGAGACAGTTCAACTAAAATCAACTAAGAACTCATATTGTTTTATATCTAATAAAAAACTGTAATCAGGGCATTCTTGTTTTTAAAAGAGAGCTTGCGCTCAATGGCCCTCCTTTTTTAAATAAAGGTTATAATTATAATAATAAAAAATTGGGACAAGTTTTTAAGAAGAGATGTAAAAGAATATACTGACTCAGCCAGACTTATTTACTCAGGCAGGTTGTTCCAGGGCCTCGAGTCCGGCAAAAGCTCCGTCTCCTCTGGTTTTCAGCACTTGTAGTTTTGAGTAATTAAAACTAAAAGCGCTGATGTTCTCATTACGCCAAGGACATTATGTTTTCACTCATGTCTTTTAGTTGGTTTATTTGTCAGCAGGATTACGAAAAGTACTGAATCAATTTTGCACCAAACTTGGGGGAGGGATGGGGCATGGGCCAGGGAGGAACCCATTAAATTTTGGGTCAGATCCGGATCATTTACTATGAATTTGAATTTTTTTTCTCGAAGTCTTTTGTATTTTTCCTGGGCGGAGGTCTGCACTCTACTAAGTGCCACTCTAGATCATTTAGTAATGTGAGCTTTACGTGTAGGTATGTGAAAGATATGATGTACAGTTTTCTAGGGTAAAGTGACAATTATTTCCTTAATTATTCGATTAGTAGTTTGGTCATAAAATAGTAAAATACCTAAGGTGGTGCCTTCAGATGTCTTATTTGTCGAACCAGCCAAAATGCCAAAACTCAAGATGTTGCTTTACTATTACATGTGGAAAAGAAATGCACCAAATCTTCACAATTGAAAAGGTAGAACCATAACATTTGTGACACTTTTAAATGATTATCAAAATAGTTGCCTATTAATTTTCTTTGAATTACATAATCAACTGATTTTTTTCACCTCTGGGATTCATCATGGTCTGTTTGTTGTATCTACACTTTGGAAACTGCCAAAGGTTTTACATTTTTATGCATTTGTGTCTTTGATTGTTTAACAAGAACCAGCATTTCCTGTATATTACCAGGGTGATATACACTCACTGAGCACTTTGTTTGGAGAGCCTGCTTATTCATGCATTAATCCAATCAGCCAATCATGTGGCAGAAGTGTAGTCTATAAAATCTTGCAGATACAGGTCAGGAGTTTCAGTTAATGTTCACATCAAACATCAGAATAGGGAAAAAATGGGATCTCAGTGACTTTGACCATGGTATGATTGTTGGTGCCAGATGGGCTGGGTTGAGCTTTTCTGAAACTGCTGATTTCCTGGGATTTCACACACAGCAGACTCTAGAGTTTACTCAGAGTGGTGCATAAAATTAAAAACCTCAGTAAGCAGTTCTGAGGATGGAAACGTCTAGTTGATTAGAGAGTTCAGAGGAGAATGGCCAGACTGGTTGGAGCTGACAGAAAAGCTATGGTAACTCAGATACCTACTCATCACAACTGTGGTGAGCAGAGAGGAATCTCAGGATGCACAACATGTCAAACCTTGAGGCAGATGGGCTACTTTGGGTTCCAAACCCTGTCAGCCAACACCAGAAATCTGAGGCTGCAGTGGGCACAGGCTCACCAAACCTGGACAGCTGAAGACTGGAAAATTGTAGCCTGGTCAGATGAATCTGGATTTCTGCTGAGGCACGCAGATGGTACGGTCAGAGTTTGGTGTCAGCAGCATGAATCCATGGACCCAACCTCCCTTGTGTCAACAGTCCAGTCTGGTGGTGGTGGTGTAATGGTGTGGGGAATGTTTTCTTTGCACACTTTGGCAAATCCTGGTTTGAATGCCACAGCCTGAGTATCGAGTATCTGAGTATTGTTGCTGACCATGTGCTTCCCTTTATTATCACAATTTACCATCTTGTAATGGCTACAAAGCAAAAGTCGTCTCAAACTGTTATCATAAAAATGACAGTGAGTTCAGTTTACTTCAGTGGCCTCCCCAGTCACCAGATCTGATTCCAGTAGAACAGGAGTTTGGCAGCATGAATGTGAAGCTGACAAATCTGCAGAAATGATGTGATGCAGTCATGTCAAAATGGACCAGAATCACAAAATCCTATTGCTAGTTTGCATTAAGCATGCCGTCCTAGCCAAGTCAGCTTATTCAACAGGTTTTATGATCAATGCAAATGTGGTGACAATTAGTGATGATGTGTTTCCTCTGTATCTGGTGTAATCACTCATAACGTGAGAGGCTGAGACGCTCCTCAGCAAAATTCTTACATTTTGGAAGCAGCACACACGTTTTTAATCACTCCTCAAAGAGCAGGCTATTTTTGTTGCACAAAGTTTTTGGGCAGACTGAATAGCAGAAAAACAGCCTGGAGGCAGAGCTCTGTGTGGCTGATTTGGGCTGCAGTAGGCAATTAACTCAAGTATTAAAAAATATGTGTGTTGCTGTTTGTCTGCTCATGTTCAATTTATTTGCAGCATAGACAAAAACAGATCTTTCCTCTCTGGTTTGTTTGGATATATATATATATATATACACACAGAGAGAAAAAGGCATTGGCAGGCAAATCAGATTTGTATTATTTTTAGTACCCATTTGGCTTTTAGATACAAGAATCGCTATGTAATTTTTCAACTTATTTAACTCTCAAGTAAAAATGAGAAGTTACTGTATAATTTGTGCTCACACTTTTTGACTGTCTGCCCTAATGACTAGTCCTAATGGTCAGTAATAAATACATGAATAATGTCTTACACATTAGTTGCTGAGGTGGATGGGAACACATTCTGGCGCAACCCCTTCAGCAGTCTCTGTAACCCACGGCAACTGGAGGAGTTCATTGTTATGGACATTGACATCATCAGAGACCAGAAGCTGGGTGCCGGAGCAGGCTTGAGGTCCAATAAGGTGAGCGTGTGTGTCTGTGAGTTTGTGTTTGTTGTTGCAGAGGAGATTGCATTATTGGGGAACATTGCTCTTCTCTTGGAAGCAAAATCAATAGTGAACCATTACATTATCCCCCAACCTGTATGCTGGATTCACCAGGTGTGTTTGTTTCAGTGACGGGGGGGGAATGAGGTTTTGAGTGGACAGCGTTCTCTCTCCCTCTCTTTCCTCTGTCTGAATGTTTGCATTATTATTGAAGCAACTGTCGGAACAAATTGGAGGAAGAGAACAAGAGTAATGTTACAATAGCTTGAAACTGCATTTATATTCCCTCGTGTGTATTTCTGTGTGTGTTTGTGCGTTACAGCACACCCTGGCCGAGGTGTGGGTTCAGAAAACATCAGAGATGGATACCAGTCAGCAGTATCACTGCCGAACATTCCTGGGCCACCTGCTCAACATTGGAGACCTGGTGTCGGGGTAAGTACAAGGATAGACGAGATGTTCAGAAGATGGCCAGGTTGGCAGTGGAGACGTATCGCAAGCTGTGAGCTGTACTGTTAATGGCACATTGACTTCTCACCCTACAGCTTTGACTTTGCCAATTCCAACATCAATGATGAGTACCTGAATAAGATGAACCCTCACCATGTTCCTGATGTGGTAAGACTCAAGTGCATTTCTCCGAAAATCCTCAGTGAATAAAACTGGGCTTCAGATGACACCTTCAGTAGCTGTTGCTGAGTTGATTAACACTGTCCTCTAGTGACAGCATAAAATACTGACTGTAGATTGGATAACATTCTTGGAAAAATACTACATTCCTGCATAGAAACACATCAGAAAAACACAAAGACAGTATGTTGTAGTGTTTTAATTTGTACAATGTGGACTGACGAAGGTGCTGATCAAGAAGAGCTACGACCGCAGCAGGAGGGTGAAGCGCAGGAACTGGAAACTACAGGAGATTTCCAGAGACCGTGATGGCATGGACACAGATGATGAGAGGTAGGACAGTAATGTAAAGCTCATATAGCACTCTCTTGAAGTGACTGACTTGAAGCTTCGAAAATTTTCCGTCTCAATCACATCCTGTCACTTTCTGAAAAGCTGTCCAATACCCGTCTCTGATCATTAATTAGTTAGCTTTTAATCCATAAGGCTGGCGATACTGTATAATTTTGTTAATATTATAATAATATAATAAACCAACAATGCACTATTCTGTCTCCCAATACATTTTCATAAAGGTTTGATAAATTACTAAAACGGTTAAACATTAGTCAAACAGGAGTAAATAGTGCATTTGTCAGTGACTATTTTCAGCTGCGGATTGATAGACATTTGGTTCTCTAGTGAGAATTTACAGCACCAGGACAGTGTATCTGGAAATGACTCAAAATAAAACTAGAAAGGCCGTGTTTATCATAAATAAGGAACGTCATCCAGTGCAACAGTTTGACCCACTGATGTATTTTTAAGACTTTTTGGATAACAATGGAGCTCTATGGTACACAAGAACAGGCAGCTTCAGGCTTTGGCTACACCGATAACTCTTGTTAGCACTGTTCATGTAGCCAGTACTAACAAGCTGGTTTTGGTCTTGTAATGGAATTGGCTGACAATAATTTTAAAAAAAATATATATATATATATAATATATATTATATATATATTATATATTATATATATATATTATATATATATTATATATATTATATATATTATATATAATATATATATGACATATATATGACATATCAGCAGACCCATACTTCATGCAGCTAGATACCTGATTTTTCCAAGCACTTTCACATGAAAGTATCTTGTGAAAATTATTTCTTTTGTAGTTCTCATGAAATATATATATTGTATATGTATATATATATTTTTTTTTAATTAGGTGAATAAATTTAAAACACCTGGTCTTTAAAAAATACCTTTTTAAATAAAAGTTATTTTCCTCAAAAGCATTTTGAGGATATAAGGAATTCTTAAAGTGTGTTTTCTGCACCAGTATTCATAGCACAGGGACAACACTTATACCTGGAATCATGACTAAAGACCTGACATTGTTTTTGAGTCATTGGTGAATAGTTTGATACGGTGCCAAGAATGCCATGTGTCCTGTCGGGGTTTTTTCGTCTGCAATGGCGTGCCACATGGGTTTTGTCTTAATTTGCTATTCTGTCTTTAGACAATACCAGGATTTCCTGGAGGACCTAGAGGAGGATGAGGCTCTGAGGAAGAATGTCAACATCTATAGAGGTGAGCAGCCGGACACTGCAGACTATCTTCTGCATCAGTATCCCAAGAGATTTCAGCCCTTCAGTTGATGTATTTATATTTCCATTTGCAGGCTGCGGCTCATTTACTGTCAACGCCTGCTTAAGTTGCTAATAGAACTCGTGGCACACAGTTAACTATAGATGATGTATTGGATAGTTAATGAAAATCGTGTGCTTTTTGAATTTCAGATGACTCAAAGATCCCAGTGGAGAGTGACACTGATGATGACGGAGCACCACGTATCTCCCTGATGGAGATGCTGGAGGAGCTCAGCCTATCAGACGCCACAGGAGGAGAGGGTGCCGACATGATGACAGACTAGCCAGTCGCCATCCTGCCCGTGTGGCACTGACGGCTGATCTGTCAAACACAGGTCCACTGATGACACAGTGATACAACTGCAGACCCGATTTCGAACTTACAACAGAATGAGGACTGATTAAACCACTGATAGATCCACGGTTCCTCTGAGTGTGGTGTAACGACTTATTACAGTTAAAATCCATAAACTGTGGGTTATAACGGTGCCACTAAGTAACAAACGCGTTTCCTCCAAGAAACTGGACCTTCAGTTGTTTCAACTGATCATTTACTGGCCCTGCAAAATTAACACTTTCCGCTACTTCTATAGCACTCTTATCCCCTTTGTCATGGAAAAATTTTTTGAAGTTATGTGCAAATGGAGTGCTTATAGTTCACTATATCAAAAAAAAAAAAAGTATTTGTGCTTATGAGCGCTTCTCATCGATATTTTCTCTGCTCGGGGGTGAAAAAGACGTTTGTTGTCAAGTGCTTTGCTTTTGAAATCCACCAGAGGGAGCTTTGGGCCACTAAGAAAAAGGCAAGTGAGGCGTTGGAGCGGCCGCGCTTGCAGTAGGCCCGTCCAAGCCGGTCAGTGGTGTCATTTGGCTACCAGGGGCAGTATTCAAGTACTCAGCCACCTGCCCCACCGTTCCAGCCAGAGAGTGCTGTGTGTACCTGGATATGGGATGACGCTGCTCTTGTGTGAGCCTTAAAAAGCCCTTAGGACCAGTTTAAAATGTCTTTAAAAGAGGGGAGTGGATATCCAACTTTTTTGATAATCTCTGATGATTTTGGGAATGTTTAAAACCATGACATTTGCTCACACACACAGCCTTCCATACAGCATTTATATAAACCTTATTTTAACCTAAAGAGTTGGTTAAAGATTTTTTTGTAACCAGGTTGGTTGCAGGGCTGTGCAGACCTACTGATATGAAGCTTTATGTAATCTAAGACACCATAGGAATGTGTGTATCACAGAGTGAATTAGTCTGTGAGACATGTCTCACGTTCTAACTTGATGGGGGGGGGGGGCAGCCTTGGTTTTCACAGACCGGAGCTGTGGCTGTTCATGGTAATCAGATCTACTTGGGAAAGTGAATGAAGTGAATCCCTTCAGGGTGTGTGTGGGTGGGGGTGTGGGCATCAACAGTGTAGAGTAGGGGTTCTCCTTTTTTTTGTTGACCTGAGTTTTCTCACCATCTCTGCATGTGCACAAACTGAGCCCTTTTTGACCCAAAATACTCCAGCCCCCTTTACCTGCAATCTCTAGTGTTACAGACTCACTTTCCATGTATCAGAAGACCAGTGTCATGGTGTCGGAACTTCGCCTCTCAACACCTGAGCTATTAAGGACTAAAGAGGCTGTTACACTGATTTGAATAATGATTTCCAAAGTACCTGCAGCGGAGCGGAGCGGGTCGAGACAGGTCATGTAAAGACCACAGTGGGTAAATCTTATAGCGGATCTTTTACAAAGAACTGTTCAATATGTGCACCCTGAGGACGTGTTCGCTTTACACACACACACACACACACACACACTGTCTGGCATTTCAAACCGGTCCTCATCCGTGTGACGGTAACCAAATCGCAGAGTGCATGACCAGTGCGCCTTGGCGGCACTGCCCGTATTTACACGTCAATAATGCATAATGTGTGTAAGTGTAAGAACTGAGCAGGTCAGCAAACCCTGGGAAGAGCGGAGATAAGGTTTCCCTAGCTGTGTGTCTGATTGCCCCAAAACAAAGAGACACCTTCTCAGCTTATACTTAAATTACTTTTCCATGGGTGTTTGGGTTGCCCCCCCCCCTTGGTTGTCCTTTTTTTTAAAGCAACCCTCAGGTTATCAAATTAATGCATAAATGTCTTTCCAGTGTGTTTACGCAGGGACTTTGAAGGGGAAGAGAGGCGAAGTTAATACTTTTCTGAATAGATTTTTATTTTTTGTATCGGAGTGCGAATATTGGCACGCACGAGTAGCTCTGTGGCTACTCGTGCGTCGTACATTTAAAGATTCATTACCTGACCAGTCGCACCCCTCAGTCCTTTCTCTGTTCCCGACTCTCTGCTTCAGTGTGGCATCGTCATTCATTCTGCCAACAGAGAGCCCGAAACGCACAGACTAAATTTATGCAGACAAAACGGAGCAGATGAGGGATGTCTGACAAGATGTGAAGTGTGTTATTCTTCTAAATGAGTAATTACGGGAGTCTCCAGAATAACTGGGAGAGCACTGGTTCCGCATGCCCTGACATGATCTTACAGAAACACAAAAGTGTAGCTCCCAAAATGTTCTTATAAGGAAGGGGGGGGGGTCAGCAGGACGGTGCAAAGACTGCGGCTGCACGCGAGGAACGTGTCATCAGAAATCATTCTTCACGTCCTGTCAATGATTCCCTGTTTGTTCAATGTTAAGTGTCCGTATCACAACTAATATAAACCACAACATCCCGGGGCTGCGGTGCAGGTGCACACCAGTGTGCCGTCTCGGCGAGTTCCTGCACCCGGTGCAGCAGCGCAGCAGCAGCAGCAGCAGAGCAGAGCATCGCTACCGCTGCAGCTGCCGCCGCCGCCGCCGCCTCCTCCTACGTCAGCGGTGGTACTGCGGCGCAGGGTCGGGCTGCAGCATGGTGGGACGGATGCGCAGGAGGATGCGACACGGGCTGAGGAAAGTTTGAGGATGCTGCACGAAGCGGCGGGCTTCACGTGGCGGAAATAGCGCGGCAACCGAGACATCGACTCCTCCCGCGCTTCTGATGCGAGGGCCGTTTTTTTTTTTTTTTTTTCTTCTCGCTGCGTAAACAAGCGCCGGCCTATGCGTTGAAGTCCCCGGTCCCTCCACCTGCAGGATCTGTGAGCCAGGTGAGTCGCGAGTGTAAGAGCGTAGAGTAGTGGGTGTGGTGTCATGCTCGAAGTCCGTACGACGACCAGGCTTCACAAAGGCCAGTGGCAAAGTGGTGAGGCAGCTTTTGGTTTACACAAAGCAGAGGAGCTGCAGCGGGACGCGGGCTGTAATCGTCTCCATCATTAGTAGATATCCAGAGGGTCTCACGTCGGCTGCCAAGGTGAGTCAATATAAGGATTCGGATATGCACAACACAGGCTACAGGAATCGTTCAAGAGCTAATATATTCCCTCTAATGTTCCGTCTATTAAAAAAAAAAAAAAATAAATTAACTGAGGAATAGTGATGGAATTTATCATCGCGATGTGCGCATCTTCATTCACACCATTTGGACAGGAAGAATAACTTTTGCTTAAGGGTTTGGTTTTTTTGTTTTGTTTTTTCAGTTTTGTGGGCCAAACTTGTTGATGGAGGCGTTTATCAAGACATTTTAATTAAACTGCCATCCCAAAAACACCTAAATGTGCTTTAGTTGTAGTAACGTCAGCACAGCAGTCCTACTGTAGTATTCTATAAAGGAAGTTAGTTTGCTTGCATCCTATAGACAGTACCTGGAGAGAGGAAATAGCTTGCGTTTGCTATTCTAACTACCTAACTAAAGTATATCCCAGAAAGGCAGGTGAGCACACCTGCGCTTGTGGTGCGCCTGTTGAGCCCGCCCCCCTACCCGTACAGCAGGTTCTGTTATTGCCTGCGGCTACATAAACCTTGCTTTAAATAAAGACATAGCTTTTTTTTTTTTTTAAATCGGGCATTTGGAAACGCATTCCAAACACCACAACCCGTGCAAATGACGCTTTGACACAAGCGAGTATTATCTCGTCCACATGTGGCCTGTGCATGTTGTGTTCTGTAGGGGGGTGGAAAGTCGTTGCTCGTTGCCCTCCTCAAACAGCATCAACTCCTGTCGCACGTGTGCGGGAACAGGTGTATATGTGTCAAAAAGTAAGGCCCTTTTTTTTTTTATGTCCACGCGAGGCCCCTGGGTTTAATTTCATGGGTGTTTCTCTACCCACGCAACTGAATCCTATAAGTCCCCGAGCGCCCATGAGGCCCCGCTTGATTGCCCCCTTAGGGTGCTGCTGTGCGTTAGGAGAATGCAGACGAGTGCTTCTTATTAATAAACAGACATTCATTCGAGGATTTGTTTTCCACAGTGGTCACAACGATTGGCCCCAGAACAATGCTTACCACAGAACGGAACATATCTTAATCTGTGTATTCATGACTGAAATGATAGAATGATAGAATTCATGATTGAAAACTATAAATAATATGTTGATATGGAATAATTACAGCATTATAAAATAATCCTTTGTATATGTTTTTATATTTTATATTTTTCTATATTTACAATACAGGTTGTTTTAAAGATGTAAATCATGGTAGAAAGTAACTAAGTAGATTTACTCAAGTACTGTCTCTACTTGTACTTTACTTGAATATTACCATTTTATGCTATTTTATACTTCAGCTCCACTGCGAATCAGAGAGAAATATTGTACTTTTTACTTCACTACTTTATTTTAGAATTTTAGTTACTAGTTACTACTGAAGGAATTACATATCAAATATATAACTATCTCATATATTATGCATGTTATAGATCAAACTACCCAACAGTATATAAAGTAGCATAAAGTAGCTTTAGTTCGATCAAATACAACATTAAATGCTGCTAACACAGTAATGCATCAGTAATCCAATAATATAAGAAAACAATGACAGGGGCCATTCTTCTACCTTATGGGTATTTAAATTTTTAATACTTTGAGTACAATTTGCCATTCATACTTCTGTATTTGTACTAAAGTACCATTTTGAACGTAAGGCTTGCAGTGTATTTTCACCTTCAGGTACTGCCTCTATTTCGTCTGTGTGTTCATAAGCATGTGCTTTTGTCTCTTTTAATCCTCTGTCTTCCTCCCTCAAATTTGCCACTGTTTTTTTTTTTTTTTTTTTTAAATCCTCTTCCCATCTTCATCGACACCATCTCTTTTTTACGGCTTGAATCTCACACCTCTCCACCTCGATTTTTCCTCCGTCCAGCCTGCAGGATGAACTTCAAGAACTTGAGGGAGTACCTGGCCTGGCTGTACTACCAGTACCTGCTCATCACGGGCATCTATGTCCTGGAGCCCTGGGAGAAGTCCATTTTCAACTCTATCCTCTTCTCTGCCATCGCCATGGTGATCTACACCTCGTACGTCTTTGTGCCCATCCACGTGCGCCTGGCACTGGAGTTTTTCTCCGGGTTCTTTGGTGGCCAGCCTGAGAGCACCATGGCACTCATGAACTAAAAGAAGGAGGGAATATGGAGGAAAAGAGACAGTGACTGGGTGGATTAGCACGAGTCCCCTAATCATTTCCTATAACTTAGCTCGTTAGCTCCCAGAGCATCTTGAGCCTGTCTATACATCACATTCTTCCCAAACCACAGCGGTCGGTCGCCTCCGCTACTCAAGACTGAAAACATGAAGATCTCAATGGAATGATTTGGAAAGCAGAGCCTTACTATCTTCTTTACATCCCGAACCCTCTGGCCTTACCCCATGGTATTAGACACACGACTGTACATTACTTTCACACCGTCACTGTGAAACTTCTTGTGAAATGTTGTTTGTCCTATTTGGGTTGTTTTTTGTTTTTTTTTCCCTCACCTGATGTCCTGTGTGACTGCATACCACTCTTGGTTTTGCATGATAGGGTCATACATGAGTGGTAGATTTGCATGCTCGTCTCACTACAAAATACTATTAGACTCTCTTCTTTCCATCATAAGTTTTTAAGCTATTGTCTTTAAAGCGGCATTCCAGCAATTTAGTGATTCACTTCCATAAAACTGGGGGACTTGTTAGAGACAGATGAAAAAGAGGGTGGTCATAATTGGAGCAGTGGAGGCTGAATTATCCTGACTTTTAACCTTAAGTCAAAAAACTAAACAACTGGATCCTACATTTCCTATAATACAGCTCAACGGGGTCTTTTGGTAGATCCTCGCTGACTGGATTATTCCCACATCTATTAAACCCAATACCCAAGTTTGGCCTCTCTGCCAAAATGTGTAGTCTCCCCGCCCAAGCTGAGGTAACCCAGGTGACATTATCTGGGATATTTTTTCCAACTTTGGCTGTTTTCCGAAATCCCGATTTATTATATAGTACACTATACTTACCCTCTGCCATTTTATAGTGTCTGAATTCAGAGTGTGAAATTCATGCCCTATATAGTGCCCTCAAAAGTTTCAACAAGGGAATGAACGAAGTATTGTCCACGGCATGTACATTCCTTTCTGCTGTCAATCCCACGATGCAATGTGTCTACACCTGATGCAAAATGACGATGAATCACAAGTGTCTGAATTCTCTACTTAATGCTCACTACAGAGTGTTTATTATATAGGGAGTGGGGAATGAGGAAGTGATCTTAGACACAGCCTAAGGAAAGCTTTCCTCAGACTCATAGAAGACATTAAACAGCTGGAGTGCCCATTAAAGTACGTGTGCGTCTGTTTATCTGCTGCATCTGTGACGCCGTGTTATCACCGATTGCGCATTCCTCTCTGATCAGAGGGGAGTTGGTACTCACCCCACCCCGACATTTCTGACATGCACTTAATGTTAGTGGTTGATCAATGGTTTTGTATCAGAACCACTGTCACCTTTTATAGTTGCCTTTATGCACCGTAATGCTGACTGGCAGGGTCCATTGCACGTTTCATGTAGATGTTGTGTAGATGATCTTCAACGAGAGAGCTGATAGAAAAGCCCAAGCTATGCAATGAATCTAAAAGTGTCACGGTCAGGGATCTGCTACACAGCTATGAAATGTTTGGACCAGGCCTACATTTACTGATTTACCGGTCAAAGTGGGTAACACAACAAAATAACGGCACTGATGTGTGCCGAGCCCTCTCTTTATCTCCTGTTTTTCGACTGTTGGCATGTCAGGAGGGTGTGCTCAGCGCGGAGCACGAGCAAATATTGATACAACAAGGCTTTTGAGTTTTAGGCGTGGCCTTATTAATGACGTAGCTTTGGTCCGTCAACAGCCTCTGAACTCAAGGTTTGAACTATTTGCTGTCAAATGCAAAATGCAGTCAAATTGGCTTGAATGAAAAGAAAAAGCCTGACTGGTCGACCAAAAACCGCCTTCCTTAACGGTAGTTCATCTATGAACCGCAGAGAGAATGAGTCGTAGTGTATCTGGTAGCTGTGATGAGCATTGCATTTAGTTGTGTGCTTAAGATCATTTTTGATTATTTGTGCTTTGGTTTAAGGGCTCGCTGATTACAGACAAAACATGATCTCTAAGTTAACTTTATTTATATGGAGTTATATATTTATATACACTGGTAAATGCTTGGCTGGTTACAATGTCAATTACCAAACACTTTTTTTTTGATTATTTAAATCTGTGTTCTCTTGTGGCCATAAATTACACATACTTTGTTCTTTCCTTTGGTTCTCGACCTAAAAGTGCTCTTATTTTGTTCCCAGTTTATGTCTTTTCATTTCAGTTTTGTTCAACATTTTCAGTAGTCCCAGACATTTCCTCTACCAAGAATGACGAGCTCTCAGAGAAGCTTTTTTTTTTCACTGTTCACCAAATGAATGCTTTATTTATACGTGATAGCAACACATCACTGCAATATTCAGAAAATAAAGACATCCGAAGACACTTGGTCAACTGTTCTCTTTCTTTTCCTAGTTCATTTTTTGATATGGATGTCTGTGCATACTGATAGTTGGAAATATGCATTCATGCAGCATATCAAGTTTGCTGTGCCAGTCGAGCAGAGCAGTTACTTTGAAATGGAGGAACAAGCAAAACAAAAGCTTATGGGCAGGACATACCTGACACAATAGATTGTACCACATAAAGTAAATTCATACAATAAGAGGCAAAGCCACCAAACCGGTTCTTCCAAGACAGTGCAGGAATGAATGCCCTAGGGCTTTGCGATCCCTCCTGCAGATACTAGGTATCCATGTCTACAAAGCTCTGTTGACCCAAAGCCTAAACGATGTCCAACCACTTTGTGGGAACAGACGCAATTTAAACCAGTGTAAAGGACGATAAGCAGGCTCGTTGGGATAATACTGTGAAATGAGTGGTGCTGAAATTAAATTTGACCCGCACATTTCCTGCACTATTAATTACACGGATGATGGATGTGGGAGCAGGAAATTGTTTTGGTTAGGGGGTTAGCTGCAGTAGATGTACGAGCCAGGTAACTACAGTATGTTGATGCCTTGTAACTGGACACCGCCATCTTGTTTTTTTGTTTTTTTTTCCAGGATGTTTGGACACAATAGCTACATTACCCACAATTTTCAGTCTGCACACCCAAACTCATGCCAAAACAACACGATATTCCTTTCTTTTACCTCACTTCCTTTCTTCTCCTCTCGGTTCCATCTTCTTTCTTTATATACAAAAAGCTAGGTACTTCATTTTCTCATGGCATCCTATTCAGTCTTATTTTAAAAGTTTGCCTCAGGGTCTTTGAAGAACTGTCTTCTGTTTTAATTAAGTTAATTTCTATCTCCATAATGACAAGGTGCAAACAAAGACTCAAACACTCTTAAACCCCTCGGAGGGGTGGTGTATTGTTCCTGTCATGTTTACATGTGGCCTGTGACCGTTTCTCCCAAATAAAACTGAGGGAACTCCTAGCAACTGTCGGGTCCAAAGACGGAGAGGCACGTGACGCAGAGAAAAATGCCCTCGTGCACACCAACTCTGCCAACCACCACCGCTAGGTTTCAGTTTACAAGGAAACCCCAGAAAGTGTTCAAATATTAATATCATTGCCAACATTCGATTACACCTTCCACTGTGGCTTGAGTCTCTCAGTCTCTTTCTCACACACCCACACACACACACACACACACACACATAAACACAGAGAGAGAGAGAGAGAGAGAGAGCTTTAGTTAAGTAAACAGCCTCCAGCAATAGGTGCTATTGTTCAGCTCTACCTTCCTATAGGTTTTTGCCATTACAATCAATGTCTCCATGGTAATAACCTCCTGTTTGGTCACAATTTATGACAGACATGTACAACAATAGACACATTTGGACAAACATACACACAGTATTATAGATTGTACTTGACCTTTGAATTACATTTGTTGATACAATGCCCCATGATATTTATATCCACTGGTTGACATTTGGCTGGTTATAAAAGTAATTATTACACTTACTGTTCTATTCTGGTCGAGAAAAAAAACAGAATAGGTTTATTTTTCCTCAGCTGAAAGTGGTTTTATATCCAATATATGTCATTTAATTTTTTATTTAATTTCCTTCCGAATAAGGACTTCTCTCGAGAAGCTTTAGGAAAGTGGACATCATACCTTAATTTGTCACTTAACATAGTATATTTTATGCACTGGATGATATGACAGCATGTCACTGCAATGTTCATAAAATGCAACATTTAAAGAGGGGTTTTTTTTTGTTTTTGTTAAATTGGTCTTAGTTTGTTTCCTTTTTGGTAGAAGTGTCCGTGCATATGAGTGCAGTTTGTTTGTAGATAATACTGTACTTAATATGTATAATCCTGTTGTTAGTCCACCAGGTTTTAAGGCCAATGTTCAGAGATACATGAAATACATATATTAGGTATGTTAATATACATCATACTGATAATTTGCAGTTAACAAAAATAGTAAACTTCACTGTCTTCTAATGCCAACATCAAATCTGATTGTTTTCCAGTTAACTGTATCACTCAGTATTGTGATTCATAGTGAAATCTAGTTTTTACCCTGCTGTCACAATGTATTATAGAGTCATTTAATAGGCTTGTTTTGAGGGAACATCGTTTGCACAGCTGGGCGTGTGTCTGTCTGTGTTTGTGTGTGTCTCTGTGTCTGTTATTACATAGTTTTTCAGGTGGGGGCTTGGTTAAACACTCTTTAAACTATATTTTTCCTTGGAATGATAAGAAAATGAAAATTCCAACAAAAAGTCTCATTCATGCTAAGTAGACAATATTTATGGTTATATAGTAAATCAATTTACCCATTAAACAACAATCCGGGAATACTTTGTCAGCCAACAAGCTTCTGTATCTGTACATTTTCCTCCTTTAATTGTTGGATTGCTCATTTTGAATTGAAACTCTTCATATACAGAGAAAAACGAAGGCTCCAAAATGCTTAGTGTTTTCTCCACAGAGTAAAAAATAAGCATAGATTAGATTAGACACAATGGCCCATGGGGTTAACATGATTTGGGAATATAATCACATCCACAACAGATCAGGCACAGAATCACATTATTATGGTCTGAGGATAAATTTTACTGCATGTCAACACCAGATTTCTCTCTACAGCCAGATGAGGTTTGTGCTGTGGCATTTAGAATTATTGTGCAATAATACCACAATTTTGCTTTGTTGATCACAGACGGAGGAGGAATTCACCTCAACCACACTGCTCCCAGCTCCACTTTATATCTGAGTTATTAATCAGTCAATATGAGCCTAGGAGTGGCCGGCCTGATAAAAACCTGAGCCCAGTAAGGCGTGAACCCCCAGCTGGAGCCAAACCCCGACATGATCATTGGACACTCACTACACATGAAAACATGTTTTGCTGCCGTTGGCTCATAGTAAGAGTTGGAAGAAGAGCAGTATAGTTTAATAAAGACACAGGAATTTGTGCTCCTACATATACATATGAGAGCACCATCATTGCCATCTAGATATTCAAAATTGCAAAGGTTATAGTAAGGCATAATATGAGCCAATATGGGTCTGATCAGGTATCTTAACAATTACACTAAATAATTCAAGGTCTGTAACTGTAAAGTTCTTCGTGGTTAAACCAAAAACACAAGTCTGCCACCACGTGGCCAAGTGGAGAGATACATTTTTTGCTTGATGTAGTACAAATGTGAAGACAAAAATCTCATTCTTTGCACAAGTAAAATCATCAAAAGTCTCTTAATCTAGCAAAGAATGCACTCTAGTATTAATCATTCGGATTCAGTTAAGACTATCAGGTACTATCAGAGTATGGTGCTGTATATTCATGGAAATCAGGGATATTTTCATCATTGTGTGCAAGCAGCTTTGAAGGAATTTGTGACTGGGAGACTTGTAGTGGGAAAGACACAAAGGAGGGAGCGAGACGGAGTTTTGTAATTTCTTTCTCAAATAATATCAAACCTGTCTGATTTTCACAGGGTCATAGATTCTGTTAGATGTGCTACACCTGATCACTGGGGAGGGAATTGTGCAAATAATCGCCTTAGGACTGAAGCTGAGTGCTGTGAAGTTGAAGGCAAGATTGCTCTTTATTTTATATTTCTTTTTAGGGAGTGTTTGTTGATTTATGGGCACATGAGAGCAGTCGGTGTACTAGGTCTGGGACCTTTGTTAGGTATTAGATAGGAAAGATAAACTGAGGCTGCAGTGGGATGGTAGATTAAAGAGGTGCAGTAGGTTCTGAGGTGTTGGACAACAGAGAGGGGGAACAAGATGGTGGATAAACCATCCATCCATTCATTTAGGTCATGAGACACAACTCATGACCTAAATGCACTCTAGGAGCTTGCAGGACCCTGGTTTTGTTTTATAAACCTCCGCAGATACAGTCATACTTTGACTTGAAATTGAACTGACAGGCCAGCAGTCAGTCACCTGTTGATGTTTACTGACTCACGGAAATAGGCCACACAGTGCTTTCTGCTCTTACTGACTTAATTTTTTGTATTGTATTTAAATAGTACTTTAACACCAGTCTGAAAAGCAGTGTTTGTTGTCTGCTCCACTTTTGCTGGGTATCGGAAGTCTGCTCTGTTGCAACTGTAACCACACATGAGTAACCTCATGGATCTCATGGTGTAACACTGAGAAAGCTTCTACATCGCTGCAGCAAGGTGAGAAGTTAAAATACTGAGGGCAAGCAAAAACAAGATTTCCAGATGGTGTTGGCTCGTTCTTTGAAGCAATAATTTGACATTTTGGAAAATACGCTTATTTGCTTTCTTGCAGAGTTTGATGATAAGATCGATTCCGCTCTGTTGCCTGTCTGTTAAATATAAGGTTATTGCCAGCAGTCGGTCAGCTTAGTTTAATATAAAAACTGGAAACTAGGGGAAACAGTCAGCCTGGCAGTGTCCAAAAGGAAACAAAATCCACCTACCAGGACCTCTAAAACCTACTAATTCACGTTATACTGTATCTCGTATGTTACCTCCACCAAGGTCATTGTGTTTCCAACTGTATTGGAAGTACCAAACTTGGTGGAAGGATGGGGCATGGGCCAGGGAAGAAACCATTTTGGGGCAGATCCGGAACATTTACTATGAATTATAATTTTTTTTCTCTTAAGTCTGATGTATGTTGTTCGACACTGGCCTTGGCGGAGGTCTGCGCTCTCTGAGTGCCATTGTAGTTTAATCTGTAAAAAAAACCAAAACAAAAAAACAAAGTGTAAAAACAATAGCTTGTCGTTTTACATGGGATTGTGTGCCACACTACTTTCGACTGGGATCAGTCATTTCTTGCATTCACAAAGGGAAGAAAGGGATTTACTTTTTGCTATGTAACTTTGGTTGTACTGACAACTGTCATTGAATAACTTCGATACTGAAGAAATCTTAAGTGAGATATTTTCTCACAATTCCAAGATCTCGTAACAATGAGATACAGAACTCAGTAAAGGTCTGCAAATTTTGTTTTCTTTTATGGATGCAATGCGCGTCCATACTTCCTCAAAGGTGGTAAGCAGATTTTGTTGCCTTTGGAGAGAGCCAAACTAGCTGTTTCGTGCTGTTTCCAAACTTTATGCTAAGCTAACCTAACCATCTGCCGGCTTTAGCTTCATATTTAATGGACAGATATGAGAGTGGTATCAATCTTTGCATCTAACTCATAGAAAGCGCGTAAGCATATTTCTCAAAATGTTGAACTGTTCCTTTAAACTGGAAAAACCAATTCCACAAATTTATTTTAAATATAAAATGTCCAAGTAACCTAAGGCAGAACTTAATTAATAATACTAATTACAAATAGAGTGCACTTGACACAGTTTTTGAAAAAATGCAAAAAGAACCAAAATTTTCATGTATTAACAACACTCAGTGATACCATATAGACCAGAAAAATCACTTATCTCTACATCACTCACATATCTTACAACATCAACCGATCACTTTTAAACTACCAATGGCTACCAGTGAATGGAAACAAATGTATATTATGCCATAAGAAAACTAATTTCCTCTTGGGAAAAATGCCATGGTCTTTGCACAACCATCTTGGAGTGCATTAGAAACCAATCCCTGACATCAGAGAGGCTTGCCAGAGAGAGTGTGGCAGGAGAAAGTGTTTTTGTACTCTGTCTGACTACATGAGATGCGTCTCCACTGCCAGCAGATCTCTTGCCAAAGTCATTAGCAGCTAATTCTGCGGGATTAGATTTTCCTTGATAAAATCCCACAGTGAAGAACAAAAAACAAACAGTCCATGGCCTTGTTTGTGCCTGTGAGCACAGCAGGGGGATAATCATACACACAGTGGCCGGTGGCTGTGTTGGTTACTAAACAAGTCTCTGTCTTATTGTCTCACTCTCATCCCCTCTAACTCATTCTACACATATTCAGTGCAGCTTGAAGATCTCCTTTACATGAGTAGGGTTAATGTAAGGCAATACACCTCCGTCCACCCAAGTCATCATTGGATCCTCTCTCTGCTCGGCTGCACTCGCTGGGTAAGTTAACTCCTCCTCATCGCTTGCTCTATTAGTGTGTGTTTGTGGATGGAGGCTGAGGGCCAGTGTTAAATTAATGGATAGGTGAGCGGCGCCTGGGTCCTCTGTGACCACCTGGGCACTGTAAGATGACCGCTGCTGTTGTGTGTAGTCTGAAAGGGGCTGAGAGACGATGGGGTTGAGGTCGAGCATGAAGAAGCCCAGAGGAACCTCCGCTCTCTCTCAGGACTCAGCTGCATATCTTACAGTCCGTCTGTTTGTCAGGGACACAACTGAGCTGCTGGGTAGGAGGGAGAAGGACACCACGTGCATGGAGATGAGAAGACAAAAATAGTTTAAATAAACACAATGTTCTCTTATTTAGTAGCTCTCTCCTCATCCCACCATCACCCCTCTCTGTTTCCCAAATTAATTTCCTTTCTTCCGGCTCACTCACAGCTGGTCATTGATCTCTCTGAGGATGTGAGGTCTTTGACAAGTGAGGCATGTCCATTGCTGAAACATTCATTGTCACTGGCAAGTCGAGAGTTTCAACCAGACAGCTATCGGAAAATCACTTTTCTACGAACACCTGATGCTATCTTCTTACACTGTAAGAATGAATCATTGTCCAGCCACACAGTGTGAATCATGGTTAGCAAATGTAGCTGCCAGCAGTCTTGGGGGCTCCTGTGCAGAAAGTCGGTCACAGTGATCAGGCAAGCATTGCAGCCTCACTGATGTAAGGGAGATAAGCTGGTTCCTTTGACAAACAGCTCAGGTTTAGCAACTGTTGAGTGAGGAGAGTATCAGGGCTCTTTAGGCTAAAGCTTTCTTCTGGATGTTCACCAAGTACCAGTAGATCGTAAATAACTGAGCTCCCTGTGCTACGTGCCAGTTTGCAGGAATCTCGTAGTAAGTCATCTTAAAGTAACTGTTGCAGATATTGTCATCTAAGTCAACCTGCAAGATTCTGCATGGGACTAACATAGAAACGGACTGCACCTTCCTGATTGCAGCTACATGTAGAAAGCTGTACAATCCTTCACTTAAAAAAAGGCCATTGTAGTGCCCTGGCCTCTGTCACAGAACCTGCTTTGCTTGGCTTTGTCCCACTGTAAGAACCTGGGTAGTAGGTTGGATGTTGGAGGAATGCCTCACATATCGGGTGACCCATTGCCCCACGGCCTTTGCTCCTCGCCTATCTTGCAGCGATGGAGTGCTCCTGGCGAGCGCTGTATCCCGTGTCACAAAAGCACCTTTCTACACAAGAGGGGTACAGAGAATGGTCCACAGCACAGTGGTTCTCCTTGGTTCAGCTCCAGCCCGCCGTAGTTGGATTTCAGACCTCCCCCTGTGCTTCCAGCAAACACTCTCATTGGTCGGGATGTTCTTTCGCCCAAGCCTGGCAGAGATATCAGAGAGACCTGGAACTCCTGGTGCTGCTTCCACGACATCGCTAGAGGATAAATAACCATACTACTTATGCATAACTGGGTGAGTCATATCAAGTTTTCTGGATATATATTCTCAGAAAGTTGCATATCAGCACGGAAAGTAATGTACTAAAACCTTTGGTTTATGTGTATTTGTTGGCATATAGATTACTGAACTTCAGTCATGTGATACTGTGACCAAGAAGCTGCAGGCTTTCATTCTAGTTAAACACCTGAGCTGCTGAATTCACTGATAATCTACCTGAGAGGAGAAACTGACATGTGAAATCAGCTTGAGAACTTGAGACTGGCAACAGGAAGATCTAAGTGAAAACAGAGAAACAAAAAAAAAAGCAATCAAAAGAGGACATGGAAAGCATGCATGGAAATGAAAGATGGAAGTGATGAGAGCAGAGCTTTCATCACTCATCAGCACATTGTGATATGATTTGCAACAGTGAACTGCTAATCAGTATGTGCTATTTTTTGCAACTTCTTGTCTTTAAACCAAAAGTAGATGGAAAATGAAAATAGTGAATAGCAACAGAGGAAAAGTGTCTTGCATGAACTCATCTGTTCTCAGTTTCCAGTCAACCATGAGGTTCATCTCCTGTCAGTCGAGCCTTGGGGCTGTAGTTGTGGTTACACTCACTGTGGTGTCCTGCGCTGAAGCCAAGACTACACCGAAGCCAAAGTACCCGTACACGAAGAAGCCCGTCCCTCAGATCACAGTGCACAGCCCTGTGGCCACCAGCATGCCCAAGACACCCAAGGTAGTGGCCAGCCCCAATCCTGCAGAGCCCCACCCTATGCCCACCACAGAGAGAACCACTTATCCAAGTCACCTCTTTCCCCAGTACTACACTGAGAGTACCGAGCCCCCTGGTGTTGGCCCTGAGAACTACACCCTGGATTACAACGAGTGTTACTTCAACTTCTGTGAGTGCTGTCCGCCTGAGAGAGGCCCCAGGGGGCCAAAGGGAGACAGAGGCCTGGCAGGTATAAGACTCACTCATAAAATGCATTAAAGAAAATGTTGTTTTGCTTGCAGCATTGTGAACTTCCCTTATGTTTGCTTATTTAGGAACACCAGGTGAAAGAGGCCTTGCAGGGGCAGCTGGTTTACCAGGACTACCAGGTGTGAGTGGTCCTATGGGGTTTAAAGGAGACAAAGGTGAGTAAAATATGGTTAAATACAAATTTGAAATTGCTTATAACAAAATATTTTATTGTCATAGTATACAGCCATGAAACATTGGTGTAGGCCTATTATGAGAAAATTGGAAACTTTCAGCTAGAGAGGGAAAAATCCTGGAGTTAAGTTACTCTTCAGAATCAGGGCCAAAAAAAAAACAAACAAAAAAAAAAAACACATAAACATAATCACAACTATTCCGTGACTGAGCCCAATGACCGAGTCACAGGGCTTTGAAGAAGAATTTGACTGAACCCTGTGACTTTCCAACAAGAAAATTAAATAACAATCGCTTCAAACAAAGGCACTGACACTGGGGCCCCCCTTGCCCCATCAGTCTCTGGGTCTGTGGCCCATAGGCATTAAATATATTGTTCTTCTTTACCTGTAGCACTAAATTAAAAAAAGAATCATATTTCTCATGTTGGATATTGTTAATTGAATATTGGCTTTATTATGTTAATTTCTTAGGGGATAAAGGTGACCGAGGAAACAGTGGGACAGCCGGGCCACCAGGAGTCCCAGGGAAACCAGGACAAAAAGGTGAAAATTTGTTCAGGTGATTGTTGAATTTTTATACTGTGGCCAAACTTCAATAGTCCTGACACAGTTTCCCTTACCTTGCAGGTGCTGTTGGCACAAAAGGTGAGAAAGGTGAAACAGGGCTGCAAGGTGTCAAAGGTGGTAGCGGAGAGAAAGGGGAACCTGGCCGGAATGGGACTGCTGGTGGGAAGGGTGAACCGGGAAAAGAGGGGCCAGCTGGACCTCCAGGAATGGCTGTAGAGCCAGGTCCTAAGGGAGACAAGGGGGATAACGGGGAGTGTGGCGCATTTGGGGAGAGAGGACAGAAAGGTGATCAAGGGGATCCTGGGCCTCCTGGCATTCCAGGAGGGATCGGCATTCCAGGAATGAACGGCAAGCATGGTTCCCCAGGTCCTGTAGGCGTCCGAGGAGATCCGGGATCTCCTGGACCACAAGGACAACCAGGGGTGAGTGGGCCCCAGGGGTCACAAGGCATGCGAGGGATGCCTGGGCCAAAAGGAGAGAGAGGTTACCCTGGGATGAGAGGTGAGCGGGGTGTTCGTGGATTCAAAGGGGCTAAAGGCTCAGGGATTCCCCAGAGACGCTCAGCCTTCAGTGTAGGCATCTCTCCGAGAAAGTCCTTCCCTCCCTCTGGCTTCCCGATCCGCTTTGACAAAATCTTCTACAACGAAGAGAACCACTTCAACGTCACTTCAAACAGCTTCACGTGTGCCCATGCTGGGGTTTACGTCTTCTCCTTCCACATCACTGTACGCAACCAGCCACTGCGAGCCACACTGGTAGTGAACGGTGCACGGCGGGTAAGGACACGGGACTCTCTGTACGGTCAAGACATCGACCAGGCGTCAACTCTGGTGGTGATGCGGCTGGCGGTGGGTGATCAGGTGTGGATGGAGACACTCAGAGACTGGAATGGGGCGTATGCCAGCAGTGAGGATGACAGCATCTTCTCTGGGTTTCTGCTTTACTCAGATAAGGCCTGATACTCAGTAGCGGTACTGACAATCTCTTCTTCTGCTGTACTGTTCCAACTTGACCATATCTGAGAAAAGACCAAATACTGGTGGTGCTACACTACTATACTCATTACTTATGAACTGCTCGAAAGCTACTGTACACTAGTCTGAATATTTGAGGACTGGCAATATCAAGGTCATGTTTATTGCATCATCACCTTGCTAGTATTTTCTTGTTTTACCGTCTGAATAAAAATGAGAAAACTCCCAAACACTCTTGTTTATGGCTGGTATATTTATTTACAATGTCTTGATCTACATGACCTTCATCAGGTATATGAACATGCATCGCAGCAGTTCTTTATATATACATAGATGCAGGGTAAATGATCCAATCCAGAAAAATTAGGTTGGCGAGTGAAACATCTTGAGAAAACACATACTTTGCTATCCAGGTAATTACGGGAAGAAGGAATTAAAAAAAAAAAAAAAGTACTTAAAAAAGACAAAGCTAAATAAGGGCAAAAATGCCAATATTCGTCATAAAAGGAGAGAGATTTCTTATAGGCCAAAACGTTAATAAATATACCAGCAGTAAGCAAGACAGTGTGCAGGGTTTTTTTTTTTCAATTTTATTCACCTTTTATTCAATTTACAGTGTTGCTGCATAATATGCCTAGCCTTTACTCATTTAAACACATAATTCTGAAGTATTTATTGACAGTCTACCTTCATATTTGCCCTCAGTTAAATCCCGTGGCCCCATAATACCCCTGCCTCACTTTGTTTCCCCCAATAAAGCTCCTTCAACCACTCATTCCATGCTGTTCTGGTCTTCCTCTTTTGTCTGTTTTGCTATTTCCTTCTCATACTTTGACCACTGCTTCCTTTCTAGCCGACCTAGGCTATCTTTACCCGACTAAAAATTGAGTCATAGAAATACATCATGTATGTGTCGAGTATATAGAAAGTATCACTGTGACCTTTAGCTGTATTATTACTCTTACTGTAATTCTGCCAAGTAATACCTTACCCCTCTGCTATCAAAAAATATGATATCAACTGTCATGTTATTGCAGCAATACTTCGAATATACAAGAAGTATAGCTGTACAATGGGGTTTTATAAAGAGAGTGTGCTCTCTCTCGAAAATAAAATCCAGTAGCACATATAATTTATGGAATGCTTTATTCGCTTTAACCAGTATGACATTAGTTATTACACCCAACACTACCGATCCAGTTAGTTGAAGTCATGAAGTTTATACCTGTAATCTATAAAATGAATATTACACAGTGAATCATATAAAAAGGGTGCAATGGCAGTATAATGGCTCAGTATGATTAATATCAGATATTTAGAGATGACTAGAAGTCACACGTTATTACTCTGACTTAGGATCATTAACTTCTGCAACATTCTACAATGTATGATAGATTGTCAATATATGACAGTGTCTGGAGATTTCCCGGACATGTCACCAGACCCCTCGGGCATGTCACCGGATTCTCCAGACATATAGACAGATTCCTGAGAGAAAGCGAGAGCTTCATCGCTGGTAGGGGTAGCAGTTTGGTCGACAGACCGGACTGCAGATAGCAGAGTGCTATGAGTTGGCTGTGAAGGGTTGAACGGAAGATCTGAGGATCGGGTGCTCACTTCAGAAGGCTGAGTGAAAGCAGGAACTGCAGTGGATCGGTGAGGGGAGGGCCGGGCTGCCGGTGGCTCGGCCTTAGGAGGCAGAAAGAGGTCTGGGGAAGAGACTGGGGGAGCTAAAGGCCATGGGTCTCTGGGATGAAAATTAGGAGGACTCATCATCTGTTGTCCTATTGGGTCAGAGACAAGGTGACCTCAGAAGCTGCGCAGCTGCTGCACAATGTTTCACAATATTGAAAGTTCAGGAAGACGACTGGGGTTTAAACTAATAGTCAAGGACACACAGCAGCTTAGATTTACTTCTTAGTACCTGTCACTTGTCCAAAGCTTTTGGGCTCACTCAACCTGGAGAGGCCCAACTGAGGCACCTTGGCCTTGCAGCTGTACTGGCCTGGGGTCCGTCTGACCAGATCATGGTTCTCAGAGGTCGCTGTTCCCAGTCGGTTGTTATTCTTGTAGAAATAGTAGTGTACTGGAGGGGCGGGAGCATGGGCATTGTATTGGATGTGGCAGATGAGTTTCATCCTGTTTGCTGGGATCAGGATATCGTCAACAACAATCTCCAAAACTGGCTGTGACAGGACCTCTGAGAGAGCGCCAGAGAAGAGAAAACATTACTGACACATTGGAATAGTTTAAAGTAATTTCCAGTGAATAATTTCTTCCCTGTTGTATTTTGGCAATTTAATTAGGCTGAAAATAACAGTTGCAATTCCTACTTATCGGAAAAATTTGACATTATGGGAAATTTGCTTATATGCTGTCTTGCTGAGAGTTTGACAAGAAGAGCTATAACACTCTCATGTCTGTTCAATACATCTAGCTGCAGCCAGCAGCTGGTTAACTTAACTTAGCGTAACTCAAAGATTGGAAAAAGGTAACAAAATCCTCCTACCAACACAGACAGAGCCATCTGTTTGGCTGCTGGCTGTAGCCTCACATTTATCGTTCTGCAGGTGTAAAAAAAGCAACTTGTGGTTTGACAGGTGATTGTACAATATGGGGCTATTTCCTTGGTGGGCGCAGTGACCCAAAGTCTGATAACAAGACTCCACCAGGTAATCAAATCACTGTTCCCAGCCAAGAAACAGTCCAGCAAAGTAACACACCCCGCAACTACAAATTGTTTTTTACACTTTAGTTTTTGTACAATTTTATATTTAAAAAAAGAGATAGAACTGTTAATTATTGATATTTAGAGGTGCTGGCAGGCAGATTTTGTTATCTTTGAACAGAACCAGGGTAACTGTCTCCTCCTTATGTTAAACTAAGCTTGACCTGGCTGTAGCTACATATTAACTGGACAGATTTGAGAGTGGAATGGATCTTCTCATCTAATTCTTGGCAAGAAAGTGAATAAATACAGAATGTTTAACTATTCTTTTTACATGTGGCCTGCAACCACAAGCAAACTCAGCATATGCATCCACTATAGAAACTCACCAAAGACCTGCACTGGAACATGAGCTGAAATTACAGATCGTGTATATCTGTCTCTGTCCCAGGAAGCCCGACAAGAATACATTCCTTGGTCCTCGAGGGCCAAGTTGGTCAGGTAAAAATGTGGGTTAAAGCCCTTTTGTCTCCTAACTTCTTCATCATCCTTGTACAGAATCACCTCGTGAAGTGGGGGGTTGCCTCGGACGTGACATGTGACCTTTAAGGTCTCTCCAACAAGGCCAGAATGAGGTTGGACTTTCAGGATAGCCCACCCACCTGAACAAAGATACAGAGAAGAAAGTTACCTCAATAAAAAAAAAAGGCCAATAGCAGCGCGTTTGAGATATGTTGCAAGACCAAAACATGCAAAATTATCTGATTTTCTAATAACAAAAGCACAGGAAGCAAGCACCATATGATGCTTAACAGAAGTTCAGGGCAGAAATAGTTCATTGTTCATTGTCCATTCCCAATTTTTGAAGTTAACGGGAAGAAGGGAAACAACGAGGAATGGGGCTGGATATGCAAATCAAGGAGATTTTTAATGATAAAGATAAACAATATCTTACCATCCACATTGAGCTCCATAGGCAGACTTTGGAGCGTGTATATGTTTCCCACCACTGTGTCCCTCACTCCCTGGCAATAAATTTTCCCACCGTCTTTAATCTTGACTTTCCACAGAACTAACTGCTCCCCAGACTGTGGTAACAGCTCAGATCCCCTAAACCACAGGTAATTCCAGTTGGACCTGTGGGCATCAGGAATGCTGCATCTCAGCCGGACATCCTCCCCCGAAAAGATCGTTGAGTCCCCCGACACCCTCTCCACTACAGCTCTGAATGAGGTCACAGAGGGAACTATGGAGACAAACACAGAGGGGTTTGCTGGGGAGGAATATCCCAAAAGAATCTAAATACTCTCTTTTAATTTTGAATGTTAATGATCAATTAAAATACCTAAAATCACATTAATGTCATTTTTATCGACAGAAATATTAGGCTAACATACTGATTCTATTGATACAGTACATGCTCTGGTTACGAATGTTAACATATTTTTGTGAGGTTGTTCTATACCTTGAAATGAATTATAAGAATATTTGGTACATACCCTCAGCTGCTACATGCTGTGCTAGTATTGAAAGAACTGAAATAGAAAATAATAATAAATAAATAAGAAATTATAATGCAGGATAAATGACAAATTATAGCAGACAACGATATCAACGATCAGGCAGAATGTTAAGTTTGTGAGATATTGCGAGTGAACTGAAAAAAAAACTCACCATAGAGGGAAATGACCGTGTCCATTGTGATTAATCTGTTTATAAGAAACAGAGACTGATAGGGGTGCATTTATTTGTAATGAGGAGGGAAGTGAAAATGCTTTTTTCTGAGCTTTAACACATCACACAGGATATCCCCTTTCCAAAAGTGCTGTCCTTTCATTTCTGACGTAAGTTTAATTGTCATTGTGAACTATGAGCATACAGTAGATCTATGAGCACTGATGGGCATGTCTTTTTTTTTAAATAAAAAAAACAACAAAATGGAGAAAGGGCAGCATTGATTAACAAGGAATCATTCATTTTTTTGTTCTATTAAAGTTAATGTAAATGATGTACTTAAATTATTAACGATATAGTACAGTAGTATTGGTGTGGCAATCCAGTATTCTCTGTTTCTGTTACCCACTTTTAAATTTTTTCTAATTACATCCTTTTTAGTTTTTCATAATTTCCTGAAATGTGTGGGGGTTATCTCAATCCTGGAAATTTTATAACCAGTGAAACAAGGGGGAAATAAAAGTAGCACATCCTTCTTCAGAATTCTGAGTTTCAGCTGAAATGTACCTATATATCTATATATAAATATATAGGGAAATTGTAGTAGTTGTACTTTTGAGGCACTATTTTTATTTTGGTGTATGTGTTGTATTTTTAGCTTTAAAACTAAAATGCAATTTAAGGAATATGTTTACAATACAAGCAGTCCAACATATTACTATATTTATATTTATAGCATATTTCATACACTACAGATATACTACAGCTAGCTAGTGTTTTGTGGTAGTATTGTGACTCTTAAATAGTCGCAATACTACCTCAACAAGGCTTTTGGAGTTGTGCTACTAGATCGCTTATTTTTGCACATATATTGTTTATGTGCTGCTGTAACATTTGGATTTCCCTCTGGGGATTAATAAAGTCTCATTGTACTTAGGCTTTTATTCTTCACCATACAGCAAATCTGAAATTACCTAATAAATTCACAAATGGTGTTGTCTCTTTTTTATTCCTAGCTTGCAAATTCATGATAGTCATGTGAAACACCATGAACAGGAAATGCACATGAGCGCACATGCATTTTCAATTTTTATTAATCATCATCACACACCCACAGATGCAAATATACTAATACTGCCCCAATAAGTTACATTTAAATAAAAGACAGTATTAAGTTACCTTCTCCCATGTGATACAATAACAAACCTATAAGGTTACAAAGATGATGCTTCGAACTTTTTAAAATACCTCATAAATGGCTTCCGCATATAGTGCAATATGAAGTTATTCAAGCTGTTGTCTGCATTAAAAGCTCTTTCTCAAACTAAAATTGGAAAGCAACTGCACACTGTTTATACTGTTGCAAATATGAAATAAAAGAAGATCCAGATCTAGCCACATAAGGAAATATTAACTAATGAGCAAAGGGGGGGAAAAAAATAAATAAAAATGTGCCTGTAACATTTTTAAAACATTTACAAACATTTTAGGACTGCCAAATACCAATACACAGTTGAAAAACATTGTATGGCAACAGCCCACCACTCTTTAATACAGAATATAGAAATTACTTCCTTCATTTAATGTACTACTGAATTAAGAGCTTAAAAATAAAACATAAGAAAAGTGCTTTAAAATAAATTAAACTGGTTGTTATGTTGATTTTTCTGGACTAATAAAACAGAAGTGGGGTGATTTTTATGTCTTCTGTTTACAGTGAAACAGCATCATCTTTGCCTTTGTTACCTAGATCATCCAACAGCTCCGACGGAGTATAATACTAATAATTCACCTAAAAACTGATTTTTATTTTTTGATGGGACGTGCTTATGATACCCTTTTTAGAAGATGAATGAATAGATGACCATTTTACTATTCAACCATTAGAATTGATGTAACATGTCTTCAAACAATTTTCTCTAACAAGAGTACTACTGTAAATATTACAGGATTAATGTCTCCTATTGCATCCAGAAGAATTGATACCTGCCACTCTATAGAAAAATAAAATCACTGTACATCCAGCTTATTACTGGAGTGGGAGGTCTGGCGTGAAAATGAGACCACAATATCCACACACACAGCGGGAGGTCTTTATCATTTATCTACATTAACGGAACATGTCCATGCAACACTCACTCACCCACATTTACCCACATGCACAACCGCCACACACACAAATACACTTTCTCTTCAGAAAATTTCTCTACAGGGAAATTAACAGACCATACAGCAGAAATCATGAGCATGAGCTGGAGAGTTATTTTAGTGTGGGGAAGTTAAGTACTGCATCATTGACATTTCTCCATTTCCTTTCCCGAAAACTATTAGATGTCACTTGGCCAGTACGGTTCAATCTGAGCGTCCACTTAACAATGACACAACATAATGAAAAAAACCTGCAAATAATTACAGAATCATTATTAAAACTCACATCCACCCATTTATACTGTCTACACAAATATAACAACAAAAACAAGGATGAAGAAGTACTGAGGTACTGAAGATGCCATTGTGGGTGACCAACTCAGATGTCTGGGAAGAGCTTGGAGAAGAGTCAGTCTGCTACTTTGCAATAAAAGGAGCCAGTTGAGGTGGTCTGGGCATCTGATCCGGCTTCCTCCTGGACGTCACTGTGGAAGGTTTACCTGCACACCCCACTAAGAGGCACCAACAGTCAGAACATGCTGGAGGGGGATTAATAGCCTGGGAACACTGGAGGACATGGCTGGGTTAAGGATGCCAGTACAAGTCTGCTCATCCTGAAACTGCACTGACAGAGTAACAGAACCAGAATGTGAGTGCTTTGCCGCAGATCCAGAACAAAATGCTTGTAGTGTACTTGGCCTCTGGGACTCTGCTTTACCTTAGCTGATGTTAAAGGAATAGTTTGACATTTTGGGAAATGTTTGCTGAGAGTTGGTTGTTGAAGAGTGATGCCACTCTCATGTCTGTTCATTGAATATGAAATTTGAGCCAGGAGACGATGAGCTGGGCTTAGCATAAAGAGTCGACAGGTAACTCTGTCCACAGGTAACAAATAATTCACCTACTAAAACGTCTACAACTCACAATTCAGCACAAAAGGGGAAGTTTTTACACTTTGGTTGATGTACGGACTAAACAAACAAGATATAATATGTTAACTGTTGAGCTTTCCAGGTGTTGGTAGCTGGATTTTTTACTGTACAGACATGAGCGGAATTGATCATCTCGTCAAACTCTATGCAAGAAAGCTAATAAGTGCACTCCCCAAAATGCCAATGTATTCTGTTAGATCAATTGTTCCATTATTTTTCAGTGTATTTTCAGGGCCTCTAGGACAATTGATGGATGGAATCGCGATGGCTGGAGTGGAAATGGGACCCATATCAGACAGCTGCTGTATGTGGATACATACAGCAAAGTTTATCAGCAGGGAAAAGGTGGAGGGTGGACTAAAGCCTCTAGATTTTTCAGAGCGGAGCTCTTCACATCAACCAGCAAACACTTGCGGTTGCAGTGGTGCGGGCAAGTGCTCGTTCTCAACGTTATCAGAGTCTATTGCTGATGATGCTGCAGACGTTGTCCCACTAGCTGTGGTTGCAGGAGGGTTTTGTGTCTCTGGTGGGAAGCTCTCCAGAACGCTCTGCACCTTCTGTTCCACCTCGTCCGTCCAGTCGATGAGGTCACTCTCCAGTTGGCGAGCCTTCTCCATGACGCGCTCCTGCCTTTCCCCTAGCCCTGTTAGCAGGTCCAACCGTTTGTGGACCTGACTGAGAGCTGCGCTGCCTGGGGAGCAGGAGGAAGCTCCAGTGGCCTGCGGCCAGTGGGGGGACGCCTGGCCCGACATGTAGAGCTCAAACTCCTGAGAGCTCAGGTTCAGAGACTGACCGTCAAGCTTCTCAATGAAGGCCACCGCACAGCACTGGGGAGAGGGGATGTGGAGGGTCATTGAAAGAAAATCAGTCTGTCACATGAGGTTCACCTAGATTCTTTTAAATTATTATTTTTTGTGGCATTTTGCCTTAATTAGACAGTTGACAGTTGAAACAGACAGGAAACGAGAGGAGAGGTATGACATGATATGCGGCCACATTCTCTTAGATTTAAGTGCCAATTGCAGCGGTGAAAATGACCAATTAAACTAACAAAAATATGAAAATGAAAGTAGCACATGTCTCTCCCCTCATTTCCTGTCATCTCTCTATCATATCTCTCTAATTAAGACATAAATATTCCAAAAAAAAAAAAAAAAAAAAAAAAAAGAATTGCACTGTGTTCAAGACCACTTAAAGCATTGAAATTTTGGAGATTTTAAGACCTTTCAACTGACTTTGACTAGGATTGCAGAGCCAATTTGTGACAAAGGGTTTTAGTTGACTTTTTTTAACTGTAACTTCTTTTTCTCAATCTGTCTTTTCCCACTTTGCTACCATAGCATACAGTAAAGCAATAGGTGTTACACTTAAGCCACAAGACATGTTACAAAAAATTTTAACACGTTTTGTGGCTACATTGCATCACAGTTTACTGACACAGCCTCTTGAGTTGTGACTCAACTGCTTCTAACATGAAATTCTATATGAGAAGAATTTCAAGATGAGCTGGACTGATACCAAAAATCAGACATCTACTGTTTTTGAAATATACGGCTCTGGAAAAAATTAAGAGACCACTGCAAATTTTTCTGATATCAGCATCTGTACACGTATGACAGCCATTCCATTCCAGTGTCTGTTGAATTATAACACAAGCACACCTCATTCTACTTAATGAGGTACTGATTAGGTGATCAGCTGAACCAAATCTTATTTAATGAGGAAAAGTGTAAAAACCACTGCTGCGGTCATCACTATCCTCTTGCAATAGGACCAGCTGGATGTCATAAACAGTGCTAGTAGTACTGCAAGAGTAATTGGAATCAAAAAAATAACTATTGACCATGCGAAAAGACAAGTTTGAGTGGGGAAAAAAAGGGTTCAATTTTTGCTTTACTGGCAGAGGGATACAGTGAGCGTCAGGTTGCTTCCATCCTTAAAATTTCTAAGACGGCGGTTCATAAGAACAAGGTCAAGCAGCAGACATTGGGGACAACAAAGCTACAGAAAACGACTCTGCACTGACCAGGATGACCATCAACTCGTTCGAATGTCACTCAGCAACTGTAGGATGACATCAAGTGACCTACAAAAAGAATGGCAAATGGCACCTGGGGTGAAGTGCACAGCGAGAACGGTTCGAAACAGGGTCCTAGGGGCAGGGCTCAAGTCGTGTAAAGCTAGAAAAAAGCCCTTCATCAATGAGAAGCAAAGAAGAGCCAGGCTGAGGTGTGCAAAAGAAAACCATAATGATTGGACCATAGAGGACTGGAGTAAAGTCATGTTCTCTGATGAATCCAATTTTCAGCTTTGCCCAACACCTGGTCATCTAATGGTTAGAGACCTGGAGAGGCCTACAAGCCACAGTGTCTCGCACCCACTGTAAATTTTAATGGAGGATCGGTGATGAACTTGGGGTGCTTCAGCAAGGCTGGAATTGGGCAGATGCGTTTTTTGCGAAGGAGGCATGAATCAAGCCACGTACAAAGTTATCCTGGAAGAAAACTTGCTTCCTTCTGCTCTGACAATGTTCCCCAACTCTGAGGATTGCTTTTTCCAGCAGGACAATGCTCCATGCCACACAGCTAGGTCAATCAAGGTGTGGATGAAGGACCACCAGATCAAGACCCTGTCATGGCCAGCCCAATCTCCAGACCCGAACCCCATTGAAAACCTCTGGAATGTGATCAAGAGGAAGAGGGCTGGTCACAATCCATCAAACAAAGCTGAGCTGCTTGAATTTTTGCACTAGGAGTGACAAAAAGTCACCCAACAGCAATGTGAAAGACTGGTGGAGAGCATGCCAAGACGCATGCAAGCTGTGATTGAAAATCAGGGTTAATTTACCAAATAGTTAAAACTCTTCCTTAGTTAAAACATTAGTATTGAGTTGTTTAAAAATGAATATGAACTTGTTTTCTTTGTATTATTTGAGGTCTGAAAACACTGCATCTTTTTTGTTATTTTGACCATTTGTCATTTTCTGCAAATAAATGCTCTAAAGGACAATATTTTTATTCTGAATTTGGGAGAAATGTTGTTGGTAGTTTATAGAATAAACGTTCATTTTACTCAAACACATACCTATAAATAGTAAAATCAGAGAAACCGATAATTTTGCAGTGGTCTTTTAATTTTTTACGGAGCTGTATATACTCAGTTGCCAGTTTATTAGGGACACCTAGCTAATAGTAATGCAGCCTAATACAGCAGTCCTGCAATAAATCCTACCTTCAGGGAGATCATTATTTTCAGTTTTTATTGAAATTGTTTTAGAGAGGCCTTGATTAAATTTTAGGATCATTTCAGAGGATGTAGTTTATGGTGCCATTTAGCTATATTGCATGCTACAGAGGGGTGTTTCTGTTATTCGGCCTGCCCTCACTGACGTAAATAAGATGGAGAACTTCTTAGAAAATTTGGAAATATGGAGAGTTAGAGACATACACCAAGAAACCACATAGGTACAAGCAAGCATGCACACATCTCCTCACCAGATTAGTGAAGTAGTAACCATCCTCTCCAGTCATGAGTCTGCTGGGGTTGCAGAATCGGGTGATGTACTGGATGTTGGACTGCAGGCGCGGAGGGTTTGCTTTCAATACAATGTAGATGAGCGTGGGGAGGAAGTCGTCCGCAGACGCAGCCTCTTTCTTGCTGACTTTGATGGCGTTGAAGATGTGCTTGCTGCAACGAGTCATACATGCCAGCTTGTCCTTGGGCACACGCTTCGAATCCATTTCAATCACATCTGTTATGATGCAGAAATTTGAGGAGATAAAGTGTTCATCTGAAAATCCTAATGGATCTCTACCACCAAGATAATGATGTGATGTCCTACCATCGGCTTCTGAAAATTAAACCTAGTGAGACTAACCTGTGATGGCTTTGACTACACTGTCAGAAACCTCAGGGATCTCCTCATCTACAGGAACACACAGCATCTCAATGGTGACCCAGTGCAAGGCTCTGAAACACAACACGATAGCAATTTCAATTTAAGTAACTCTCAGATGTAGTCATTTTACCTGAAATTGTTTTTCCTTGTGCTCAGAAGGAATGCAGAGAAATTGCTGACTATTAGCATGGAAAATTTAAACATTATTCTAACTTTTGTTTGCTAACCTGATTCTCTTCTGAATGGCAAGGTCTTTCTTCTCATCATCTGTGGTCTCAGGACAGAAGACTTCCTTGTAGAGACGAGTCATCATGTACTTCTCTACTTCATCCATAACGTTCTCTACATGATCTGACGAACCTAACAACAGGAGAACAAAAACATACAGGAAAAAGACATTTTACACTGTATGTTAGTGACATTCAAGGTTTACAGCTGATTATTCTTGAGTGTTATGCAAGAAGAATCACATATACAAAATGTTAAAAGAGTTAAGCAGTACCTTTGAACTGGGTCTGGAGGCGCTCTGAGAGGCTCTGGTAGAAGTCTTGCACACACTCAGACAGCTCATCAGCACCCATGTCCTGTATACAAGGAATGGATATAAACATATCAGCTCGGATTAAATTTAACTTTATCTTAAAAATATGCTAATGGTACCGGGACAGACATCAAAATCAAGCCTGGTTTTGATATTGACAGTGTTATCTGTTTAAATGTGGCAATTACGAGACAATTCAAAATTTAAAAATGGTTAATATATACAAAAACAGAACTTCTAAAAACTTCTGAAATGACTGAAGGAACATATTTCCCCATTATATATTTATAAACATTTGTTTTCAATTGGGGCAAAAATGTGTGACTGTCAGCATCTTGCAGGGAAGCAGTCAAAGTTTCAACAGCTGTAGAACATATATATAAAGTAACTGTCGTGCCAACAATAAATGCTGCTTTTTTAAACATTTTTGCTAAATATTTTTAGCATTTGAGTTGAAACAATTTAAGCCCATTTCATTCAGTAATTGGGATGTTGAAAAGAGAGACGTGTTTAGTAATAAATCAGGACAGAACAGTATAACAGATAAACACTGGTAGTAAGCAAACATGAGGTGCCAGCGCAATGAATGGAAAAAACCATCAGTGTTGCTATCAGTGCTTTCTGAGTAAAAACTCAATCTTAACCCAAAATTGAATTTCAGCAGAGGTAATTTGTTACCAGGTTGTCCGGATTTCCACAACTATTCAACTAAATGGTTCCTACAAGATCATTTCAACCACAAACACCCAAAAACATGATGAGTAATCCACCTAAACTCACCCGCTTATAGACCATGCTCTCGGTGAAGGCCCGGCACTGTTTGAAGATCTCCCTGCCAGACTTCAGAGGCTTGAGAAAATCAATGAACTCTCGCGTTGCGTGGTCACTGTCCACAGAGGAATGTCGGCTTGCGGAGGAGCTCGGGCTTGGGCTGGACTGTGTGTCAAAAGGAGCAGCATCTGGGGGAAGACATTTAATGTTATTTAAATCAAAGCTACAAACACTTGCATTTTTTCAGAGTGATTCTAACAGCTGAATATGTGCTAATATATATACCTTTTTTGGGTGGTGTTTTTGTGGAAGGAATAAAAAACTTTGTAACTGTGTTAACTTTGCTGGACTTTTCCTTGGTTTTTCTTTCTTCAAACTTGCTGAAGGGTGCGATAGTAGGCTGTGATTGGGCCCTCTGATGTCTGCTTGCATATGCTTCCTCTTCCTCTCTCTGCAGCCTGGGAGGGAAAGGAAAATACAGCTTTAATAGTTGTCAGATGGACAGACAGACAGCAGAGCAAGCCAACAAAATTAGGATGTGACAGAACGAAAGTGTTCTAAGCGACAGTATTTGCCATTAAGGAATAATTGTACACAGGACACTTGAGAGACAGACAGACCTCTCAGCAAGTGCCCAGTCCTCTTGAATCTGTTTTTGCCTTTCTCGCTGATTTTCCTCTCGCCAGCACTTCGAGCACAGGCCCTGCCAAGCAGTGTTGCCGTAAAAACCACATCCTTTCTTGCAGAGCAGCTCTGATTGGTCCAAATGGATCCCACGCCGCTGGCTCATCATCCTTCACCAAAGTCAGAACTGCCGGGGAGGGGGCGCAGAGGACAGAATACTTTAAAAAACAAAAAAAAACAAAGCAGTGAGTACGACCAGCATCGCAGGGGCCAAAACTCTGCATTTTCGTTTGTACAAAAACAAACCAGTCTCACTGCTCATTAATACATTAAATTATTAAACACATTTAAAACTGATGAAAAGTTTCCGCAGCGTTAACTTGTAGCTGAGTTCAAATCCAAATCTCACCGTTGATCAGACTTACCAGCTAATTTAACTAAAACCTTAGTTTAAAACAATAGCTTAATGTAGCCTGGTCTGCACAGTTTAATCAAGGCCTTGCCAGCTCTGACCGGACTTATTTTTCGGGGGTAATAAATTACATCTGATGATAGCGAAAGGAATATCTCCAGTTTTGACCTATCTACTGGTTAGCATAAGCTACGTGATAGCCACTAGCTGGCTCTCACAGTACTCGACTGACAGAGCAATAACTCTAACTCTAAAACAATTGCTTCAAAACAGCTTTGTCCCGTAGTTACCATTACTTCGTATCATTTCGGAAAGACGGTTAAATGGTTGTGGCTACAAAGACTGTGTCACACTCAAAACCGCGAGACCAATAAGCTAATCTACAGCTAGCTACCAGTGTTTACCTAAGCTAATCACAGAGCGAAACTAGGTAACTGGCTAGATTAACACTACGTTAATGGAGATGCTCTGAGTTGTGAATTTTGTGTCACCATACACTCTCATTCGCAGTGTCAAAAAGCTATCGAGTAACGTTGTCGTCGCTCCAGCTCCAATCTACTGTTGGTGGATGTTTACATTAGCTAAGCTGCTAGCTTTGTCCCCCAGCCATTTTGTCTGTCAGTTGTTTCTTCTTCTCTGATGTTTTCTTTTTTTTTTTTGGGGCGTTAGAAATGAGGAGAAGTGGTTTAGTGCCGCCTAGTGTTACCGCATTGTATGTGTCTCATGGTGGCATTTTGAAGGGAGGAGGCAGTGTAGGAGAAGCAAAGTCCTTCGACTCCGACCCGTCCCGAGCCAACATCTGGAGCCAGTGACGCCCGCTCCGGGGGGGGTTTCCGCTCAGTTGTGCAACCGTTTCCTTACTTGGGTGGTTAAGAATTGGTTCGGACGGGCTCTTATTATTTGGGTTACCTTTTCTAGGGCGGTTTTCCACTTACGAAAAGTTGGGATATGGTCCAGAGTTATTCAAACTTTAAGGGAGGTGTAGAGGGGGAGAGGTGAGGTGAATGTACTGTGCGAGCAGGTGAGCTAAGAACGACAGGAAGTTAGTTGGTGTAGTTTGGCTACTTATCAACACCATCAGCAGCAGCAGTACCAGCAGCAGTGGCAGTTAGGCACAGCTCACGGAGGTGATTCATGCTAAAACTAGTAGTCGGAAGCCGTAGCATGATACACATATTTTTTTTAGATCCAGTGTGATCTACACTTTACGATGGTAGCATCATCTCCGTGTCCGTCTCAAATCCACGTCCATAAAATTGCTGAAGTGACAGAAAAAGAGAGTGCTCCTTACAGCATGCAGGACCCAGGTTTTCAAATTGTCCCTTAGTATCAAGGTAATTCCCCGACCGATGCCATTACACCCACGGGTCCTGTGCAAACCGTGAACTGCTAATAGCGAATTAGGCGTCTTTAATTTTCCCAAATATAAAACAAATGAAGGCTAAAAAAAAAAACGAGCCAAGTTGTAACCCACGGAATCCAGGGCAAATTATGCTTCCTGTATCTTGTACACGCCTACATCTTTTCATGTAAGGGGAGACTTTTAAAACAATTTAATCTTTAATTATAATATTATCTAATTATATGAGATACACACACACACAAAATCTCCTAAATGGAAAAAAAAAAAAAAAAAAAAAAAGTGGGATACTTTTATGAAAATTGGGCTGGTTCTACCGTACATGCTCCGTGTGGACTACATGATGTCATTTGAATCGGGTAACGCCGATCTGGACAGACGAGCCAGAGGTTTCAGTTTTTCAGTTTCACTTTTGTAGCGCCCCGAACGCAGGAAGGCGTTTACGCGTGAACGTCAAAGTCGCTGGACTTGCATCCGTAAGTGTCGGCCTCACCAGGTTTATGGGCAATGGCAGGTAAGAGGATTCGTGGTCTAAGTGCACTTTGAAAGCGAGCGTGTAGGCATTGCTCAAGTTGTAAATGACACACGGGGGGGGGGGGCGATCTGTTCTTTCGTGGGCACTTGAGGTCGTTTCTATCGCCGACCGCTGAAGTCGGCTTGGCGCCACAAAGTTAAGTTCAACTCGGTGCGTAGCCGAACTTCTCAACGCAGGACGCCGAGGCGGCGATGGTCAAACGAACTGCACAGATCATAAAGCGACCGTCCTCCAAGAAGCCAGAGCCGGTCAGGTATCAAAGTAAAGTGTGTTCACGAACAGAGGGCGGCTGGACGGGATCTGGGAACTCACTTGTTGGGAACATCCGCCTGATATTTGAACTAGGTCAGTCCTGTAAGGGAAGTGGAGAATACCGCCAAGCTCAGCGTTCCCGTTAGTTCCCTTACATGATCTTTGAAATCCGTGGTGGTTTTTTTTGTTTTTTTTCTTTAACCTTACCACATGAAGTCTTTGTTGAAGATGAGATGGCAAACTATCAACAACGATTAAAGATTCAAATGTTAGTATTATACTAGGAAGGAAGCACGGCAACAGAAACACATACACATACTTTGCCTTTTTAGAGAGACTTACAGTTGTTGCAGTGGATCTACTTTACATCCTACTTACTTAATTTTGAGGGACTTTACTTATGTTACATATTACATATTACATTTTTTTTGACAATTACAATTTCATATTGTCAACAAATCCGTTGACAATAAGTAACATGTATGTGGGATTGACTCTAAATTAACTACAGTGCCCATGTTCATCTCAGGGAAAAAGGTGTCACCCGGTGCAACACTGTTTCTAACTGATGTGTGTTTAATAGTTTTTGAACAACAATGTGGCACAGAGGAACAGGAGGCGATATCCTGACAGCCGGGATGCTGTGTTTCCCTGTTTCCAGGGGCAGTGTCTCAAGGGGACCAGAGGTGGTCGTTCACACTCATCCCTACCGCTACGTGCAATTTTTTTAAGGTCATATCAAATAACAGATGTTCAAAATGAATTGCCAGATCTACTCTCAGATTTGGTTGCATTCGTATTCATATTCAAAAGCTATACAATAGGGAGAAAGTAGTGCAGGAGGAAGAGTGGCAAAGCATTACTCATTACAGCATGGTATGTTTTTAACTTTGTTGTTTTAATTGACCTATTTGCCATGAGGCCACCAATATCTTAATCATTATGTAGCTGGCACATTTTCAGTCTTTATTCTTTAACAAATACAACTTTCTTGCAGCTTTAAAGACTATAAATAAATATATGCTGTAGTAGGATAAATTATATCTTTTTTTTTTTGTAATACTGACAGGGAAACTACAGGTTACAGGATTTAAATTGTATCTTTCAGGGGGTGGGCCAAGTTATAAAATTGAAGAATATGTTGTGGCTCTGTCAAACGAGATTTCACTGCCATGTAATTCTTCCAACAGAAGAAGTACTGATTATTTTTGCTGGTGGATAAATTGCCTTAAAATGTCATTGCAACCACTCCCAGGGAGTCCTACGCTATCATTTTTGAATTCCCATTATTTGCATAACGAATTGTTCGTGGTTTGTAACATTCACTTGAATTACAATCCGTCTGCAATAAGACGATACCGAAATCTGGTTTCACGGGCAATGTTAGTAGAAAAAATAAACCGGTGTGCTCATTAGTAACTGACAGGTTTTCCATTTCTGTCGGTATCACTATGAAACTCTTAACACTTCTGCCGTAGATTACTGTTATCGCCGATTACGACGCGTAGTTTGTTTATCATTCCCAGAGGCGAGGGTGTCTTTTACGGCCCGTGCAGATTTTTCGAAAAGCCTCCGCTGTTAATGATTGATTTAAGGGAACCGTGCGTGGTTCAGGTCTGAACTATTTCGAATGGTCGAGGGTCAGCCGGATTAAAAAGTAGGCTCCATTACGGCGCTTCTCATATCGCCGGGCCCGTTGGCCTGCACGGCGGCAGCGATCAGGTCAAGTAGGTCAGAGGCGGGAAGAGCCCTGATCGTCCCACGCGGTGCGCGTTACGCACGGGTGCCCCACTGGGACCTGGGCGGCCTCCCTCGGCACTCTGCTGACTTCGGTTTAAACGCTTCCGAGGCACGAGGTCTGTGCCAGGGAAGGTGAGAGTTAACGGTCTACATGCACTCTGCAGGAGAAGAAAACAAAAGACCCTGGTTCGCGGTAAACTGCGTGTTGGCGGCAGCATTGCAGGCGATCAGTCGGCAATCATAACAGCCTTCATAAGCTGAAGCCTGTCTACGGTGAGTTGTGTGTGTCAGAACAGCGGCGAGAAGGACCGGGATTAGAAATATGATTTCTTGGGCTTCCGTAGCTTTACAGTGAACATCTGTCAAATCAGAGCCTTGAGTTGGCTTTTTCTAGTGTTTCATATGTGATCCACGTACTATAGTTTCACTTTGTCGGCGAACGTGCCCGCCCTATTTTTGCAGCTGCTCACTCCACTTAGTCGGTAAAAAGGAAAAATAAATAAATACATAAAAAACTTGATACAGCCTTTTCAGATTAACAGGCTTTTTGTAAGGTGACAACATTTTATTCGTAGCCGGCTCACGGTCTGTCGTTGACAGTGTTTGTTCAGGAAAAGATATACCAGGAAAGCCATATATATATATATATATATATATATATATATATATATATATATATATATATATATATATAGAAATATTCTTAATGCATACTGATGATTCCCTACAGGGTGTATCATGAATTCCTGTTACTCACTAGTAAGAAAATTACCGAGTCGTGAGTTTACGCGATTAATGTATCATCGATGAATGGTTGGTCACCGAGAATTTGGTTTGCGCTGCTGTTGAACTGCATCGCGTCGTGCTGAAAAGCGTTTCTCTTGTTTTTTTTCCACCCGTCTTCTGTATATCAATGAGCGTAGGTGAAGTAACAGAAACACCTCTCTTGAAAATACGACACAACTCGACAGCAGAAAACTACAGTGTCTAAAATGATCGTACAGTTGAATCAACACCTCTCCGAAACCATTTCAATCAAAACTGAACATTATAACCCTCATGAAGGGAGGATTTATTGCAGGACTGTTGTATTAGACTGCATTAGTTTTAGCTGGGTTTCCCTGGTATTTTCCCTGACATGGTTTTGAATTTTGCAGGTAAACTGAAGGATTAGGTGTTCCTTTATAGGTTGAAAATGATTTCCTGCTTCTTCAACTAAACAAACCATTTAAAAACCTGTTGGATTATATGAAAAATGCATTGACGTGAAACTGAAAAACTGGACCGTTTTTCTCAGCTTCTGAAAAGCTAATGTGTTGGATATACATGGTTTTCACAGAAGAGCATCGTTTTTAAATTTTTTTTTCTGTTCCTTTTCATAAACCTAACCTTTCACTGAAATCACCTTACCAGGGCCAACATTTAAGATGTGTAATTTCTTTTGATCCGTATTCCCTCTTTAAGATAGGGATCTTGTCAGGGTGAGGAGAGACTTTGTGGACAGGGTGACCAAAGAACTTATCAATCAGCTCCTGGACAACCTCTTAGAGGATGGTATCGTGAACAATGGGGAGAAAGACTCAATACTTGAGGAGAACAGCAGCAGAGCGAGCAAGGCACGCTGCCTCATCGACACCGTGAGGATGAAAGGAGATGGAGCCAGCAGGAGGATGATCGCTCACCTTCAAAGCAGAGATCCTACACTATTCTCTGAGCTGGGCCTGTCCTGTGGTCAGACTGCTCCACCAGGTGAGCTGACATATTTCAGCTTCCTCCTATTTTTATCCAAACCACTTGTACAGTACCCTTATCAGATATTGAACACGAATAGACGTACTTCGAATTCTGAACAGTAATTTAAGTTGTTGTGTGGTGTTGTTCCCAGCTGCGGAGCCCCAGATGGAGCAGGAGTGGTCAACCATACTCATCCCCACCACTGGGGCATTCTGGAGGGAGAAACAGAATGATAAAAATGTTAGTCATTCATAAAAGGCGTATCAAATATCTCATGCGGCTTAATTGATAGATTTACCCGCTGCTATTTGCCAGTAGTGGCAGCAATGTGAAAAAAATGTTTGTTTTAATGCAACCGGATTATTAAATTTGTGGTTTTGCATCTCAGTTAACCTGACCTTGACACAACGGTGTTGTTTAACAAGTGGAAATATAATAGTTTTCTTTGATCCTACATGTTTCTTATGAAAATCTACAACGTAGACGTAGATGTAACAATATATGGTTACATTTTTTTTTAATTTCCTTCCTTTAAATTCATTTTTCAGATTTACCCTGCGACCAAAAATGATATTAAGAATCGTGTGGCCCTGCTAATCACTAATATAAAGTTCACTGATGAGAAATTAAACAGAAATGGAGCTGAGAAGGACGAGGAGAACACGGAGAAACTGCTCAGAGCTCTGGGATACGAGGTGGTGAAGCACACAAACCTCACTGGAAAGGTACATGTGAAAATGGAAATTTAAAAAAAAAATTGTCTGGTTGAATTTGAGACATAGTAACTGATACCTGACTTTTTTTTGTTCTCACAGGAAATGGAGGATGCTCTAATTGAGTTCTCTGCACATCCTAAACTCAAAGCGACAGACAGCGTGTTGGTGGTTATCATGTCTCACGGGAAACTGGGAGTTGTCCTTGGTGTCAACTGGAAAAATAAGATATCTGGCGATGAGAAACCAGATGAGTTCTCCATCAACGATATTTACAAACACTTAGGTTCAAAGCAATGTCCGGCACTGCTGAACAAGCCCAAAATCATCATCATCCAGGCCTGCAGAGGAGGTGATTCTCATCTATTCTCACCGATACACATAACTTTCATACAAATCCATTTAGGAGTCTGCCAAATGAAAGTCTCGCATCGTGCTTGCTTTTCTTTACGTGAGTGAGGTTGTCATGAACTGTACTGACAAATATTTTACGTGTGTTTCAGACAAGGAAGGATCTGTGTTTGTTAGTGATGGTGCAGACACAGCTTTGGTCTGTGATGATGTCGCACAGCCATGTCCATCTGCGTCTGCCGCTGAAGAAGACATAGAGGATGATAATCTGCAATGTGTACACAAAGAAAAAGACTTCATTTCTCTTCTCTCCTGCACCCCTGGTCAGTTTAACTGAAAATATTATCAGATCTCAGATCTAAAGCTCGTGACATAGTGAAGATGAACAGTAATCTGCATTCACAAAAACCAAGAATAGTTACCTTGTGTAGTAAAAACAAAATGTATTTTTCTGTTTCTCTATGTTTTTCCTGCAGATACTGTCTCATATAGACAAAGAAAAAGCGGGTCTCTTCTGATCCAGTATATTGTTGAGGTATTCAACACTGTTGCACATAAGGATGACATTGAGGAACTTTTCAGAAAAGTAAGTTTTGCAAGTGTAAACTGCTCTAAATCTGTTCTGAGTGTAAGATATACATGTATAATGTGTATAAATGGAAGGTAATGTCAGTTATGAGGGAACGGCACCATAGAGCAAGCCGTAATAATGATGTTCTTGTTTTAATACTGGAAGCTTTACTTAATTTCATACACTGTCCGTTTTCATCCACACAGGTCATGCAACGCTTTGAAGATTTTTCTGTTGGCGCCAAAAGACAGATGCCAACCAAAGAGAGATGCACTCTTACAAAGCGCTTCTACTTCTTTCCAGGTCTCTGACGCAAAACTCAGCGCTGTTGAACACAGATTTTGTAGCCACTGTAACTTGGTTGATTACAAACAGACGGGAAAATGTCTCAATACATTTAGGATAAAGTAGCATGAGCTCAGCCTGTCAGAAGGTCAGCCTTGTCCTGCTAACAAGCGGTGCCGTGAAGACTGTCACTGAACACACACAGTATGAGCACAGAAGCAAAGTCTGTACACTTTCCTAAAGTTTTCCACTGATTGTGCATGAATGAAAATCATGTATGTATTCTTCATGTTTCCAAAGTCTTTCCATTTAGCATTTGCTCTTGTTTTTTTGCATATTTCCTCTGAGATAAAGTGATTTTACTGTTTCCAGCCTTAATTGCCTTTGAATTTTAAATATGTATGGGGGACACTGCCTGGTTACTATTTTATGTTATTATCTGATCTATGTGTTATTGTTGTTAACCATGACTATTTGTGACGCTTAACAATGATGGCTACAGTAGCTTTATTGCTTTTGATGTTATTCTCATTCCCATATTTTGCAACTGTGCTATTGATGTTATTTCTTACCAATTGAGAAAAATCTTTTCAAAATAAAATTCTTTTAGTTACAGGAAAGATGTCATCAGTTGTCATAAAAGAGGTGACAGTATTTGGAATAATCACATTATGTTAACAAGAACTGAGTCACTGAACACAGCAAAAGACAGTAGAGGAAACCATATTAGAAATACCACTTGCCTTGTACATGTTAAAGTAAAAGCATACAAAGCGTCTTAGACATTTTTATTCAAATTTATATGAAGATTTACACATACACATTCTGTAAACACTCTGGACACAGATTCAAATAAAGCACAGAAACTGACGGATTTGAATATTAATGTGATTATTATTGATCAGTTAATAGGAGACAGCAACTTACACAAGTCGGCAAAACGCCCCTGTCTCTCTGAACAGAGAGCAAACCTAATCTTTTAGAGTTTTCTAGAGAACAAAGAAACTCATTCTGGTTGGTCAGTAAATATCAACAGATATGTTCCTTCCAAAGATCAATTTGCCAAACACACATTCACATGCATATGTATAGGAAGGAGGGAAACCAAGAGCCCGACAACAATCTTTGGGCACGAGGAGACTGAAAAAGCATATTTTAAACATGAAATATAATACATTTTGAGTGCTCGGATGCCTGTTCAGCTAGCTCTCTGCACCCACCAAGATGTACAAGAGGTGAGAGGATTCCTTTTTTATTTGGTGAAATGATTCTTAATTGGCATCACTTTATTTCAGCCTACAACCTGCAGCAAACAAAAAATATTAAAAAAAAAATCGTGTGTGGTATTTTACTTGTTTGGCACCGCTTACATGGAAGTAGTGTTTCCTGATAAATGTAAGAGGTAGTACTTTTCCATGAAACAAACATCAGAACCTCAGTCACCAAGAATGTACATTCATCCCTACACGTCAGAAGACTGAGGAGTTTATCACAATTCAGCGATGGACTTTTAATGCCAGGATCAACTGACTGGGACGTACAGCTCCTATGAGTTGAGGGTTGCAGTGCATGTGTGAAAGCCTTGTATGACCACACTAATGAGCAGTCGCAGGTAAGGATTCATGATCTACAATCATCATGTAGGCATGATTTTTATGTTGATAGCATGTCCTATTGTCTTTCATACCTACCTTTGAATTATCTTAAAAGCTGTAGTTTTCTCGAAATAAGGACTTTGACAGAGAGAGGGGAATATTTTTGGGAAAGGTGTCGAACAACCTTCTTAAGCAGCTACTGGACGACCATTTGGAAGATGGGTTTGTTGAATGACGAGAGAAAGACTGTGTGTTTGAGGACAAAAGTAACAAAGCAGACATGGCACGCGCTTTCATCGACATGATAAGGGGTAGAAGAGAAGAGGCTAGCAGGAAGTTGATCGCTCGCCTTGCAAACAGAGATCCAACACTTCGCTCTGAACTGGGTCTGTCCTGTTATCTACTCCACTAACAGATGTACTCGCACTGACGAACTTCAGTTGCAGTGGTTTTATTATTTTTATAGGCTTTTTTAATTCAAAAGTTATTAAGTTGCTAACACAGCATTCATTGTCACTTAATCTGTTCAAATTATACATTTATAATGTTCAATTTTCTGCCCTTAAATAATTTTGTTTTTCAGATTTACCGTGTGGCACAACAGTCCATAAGAATGGTGTGTCCCTGCTAGTCACAAATAGAAATTTTACTGATAAGGGATTACACAGAGGTGGAGCTGAGAAGGACGAGGAGAACACGGAGAAACTGCTCACGGCTCTGGGATACGAGGTGGCAAAACACACAAACCTCATCGAACCTGGTTATCATGTCCCGTGGGAAACTGGGAGCTCTGCTTGGTGTCGGCTGTAATGACGAGGAACCAGATGAGCTCCCCATTGACAACATTTACGAGCGCTTAGGTACTGCTGAACAAACCCAAAACCATCATCATCCAGCTGAGTGTTTCAGCTGAGCGTGTATCAGCGCTTGCAGGTGACGGTGCAAAAGCAGCTGTGGTCTGTGAGGATGTCCTACAGCCAGGTCCAACGACGTCTGCTGGTGATGATGACATAGAGGATGATACTGTACATTGGGCAAACAAAGAAAAAGATCTAATTTCTCTTCTTTTCAGCAACCCTGGTCAGTTAAACTAAAATATTTGAAAAATCCTTCTCTAAAGCTCATATTGTTGAAAAACACCAATAAATCAGTACTGATAATAGTTAAGCATATCTAACAATCAATAATGAATAGATTTTCTGCTTATGATTTCCCTGTAGATACTATCTCATATAGACAACCAGAACATGGGTTTTTTTTTTTTTAATCCAGTATATTGCTGAGGTATTCAACACCTGCTCCCATGAGGATGACATGGATGAACTTTTCAGAAAAGTCAGTTTTGCACATGGAAACCACTGTTTTTGGTGTGAAATTTGGAGGGAAAACGACACTCTTGCGAATAAGTGAACACTTATTATGATCCAATATCTAAAATTTGTGGTGCAACAAGACAAAAGGCCAATTAGTTATAATAATGATGTTTTGTTTATTAATCTTAGCTAATTAGCTAACTAATCTTTCACTGCTGTTTCAACCACACAGGTCATGCGTTGCTCTGAAGAGTTTTCCTCTCACAACAAAAGACAGACGCCAACCAAAGACAGGTTCCCTCTGACAAAGTGCTTCTACCCCTTTTCAGGCCATGGAGACAGGACTGAGCATTGGTTATTGTAAACTTTCAGTGTTTTACTTTGTGCTCACTATGATTTATGAGGAACGTATTGGTGAATAGATAAAGCATTAAACTCTGTTTATACTGTATGTACACTGCAGAAGAGAAATTAGCTGAGGGAAGTGGTGGAAAGTACAATTACTCAAGTAGTGTACAGTTTTGAGCCACTTGTACTTTATTTGTGTATATCTGTTTTCTATTACTTTATACTTCTATTCCCCCATGTTTCAAAGGCAAATATTTATATGACAGATGTAGTTACTAGCTGCTGTGCAGATGAATGTTTTATATACAGCAAATATGATTGATTCATAATAAGTGACGTAGTAAGGATTAGGACAACCACAACATTAAAATATTAATCAATCTATAATGATAATCCAATAAATATAGTAATATAACATTCAGAAAGGGGTCATCATGCAAATAGAGTACTTTTACTTTTGATACTCTCAATATATTTTGCTGAGGATGCTTCTGTACTTTTACTTCAGTAACCTTCTAGGTAATGTTGTAATGGTATCTTTTTACATTGGGGTATTGCTTTATTGCTTTATTGACTTAAGTAAAGGATCTGCAGACTTCCTCTGTCACTTGTCTGCGGGGATGTGAAGGATTCAAAAGGCTTGCTCATTTCCCTTTAGCAGAAAAGAAAAGAGATTCAAACTTTTATTAAACCAAGTCATTTAAATGCTAGAAAGTAGAATATTAATTGTACCTGTGTGTAATGATAAATAACGATGTTGAGAAATAATGTGTTAAGCATCTGTAATGAACTATACAACTTTGGCTGGTATTACTGAAGTATTGTGCATTGATTCTAAATCATAATGGAATAATCAGACACTATAAATAAATATTTTTATTAAAATGAAATTTTCAATCCTGGTATGCATGAGACTAAGAGAGGAAGTAAATGTTCTGTTTGCTTTCAACTGTGAGGAAAAGGGAACTTCAGAGTCAAGATGAGAGTTGATGGAAAGTAAAGTGTCCAAAGGACAAGGTTGCTTTACAAAAATGGGAAGTAGATCCTTACATTGAAAGCAAAGAGTAATCTGAGTTGACATTAATCTCATATCCAGAGATGAAAAACGCTGAGTTCATGACCTATACAGAACTTGTTTACGAATGATGAGAAATAAATCTGTCAGAAACAGTCTATTAATGTAGCCCTAATTGGGGGATGTCCAACAGGGACAGAGAAAGGAATATTTTAGCCTTAGAATTTGGAGAAATACACTTCAAACCCATGGCCACACACTAATCAAAGCAAAGAAATTGGTATAATTTCTCTCTCTCTCTCTGAGTGACAGAAGTAGCCTTCAAAATAAAAGAGAAACCTCTGGGATGAGCTCCAGTACAACATAATGTACAAGGTCAATGGCTTCACTGAACTCTGGGGATAAAGAAAGTAAGCAGACACTGGAGGGTAAAGATCGCCTTGTCTTTAGAAGGATAGACTCCTCTGTTTGTGCCCTCTAGATAACTGCCTGTGCCTTCTTGTCTTCCATTATTTTGTCCACCCCATTTATATCAATGAGGGTGGGCTACTTTAATTTACAGAAAAACTTCACTGTATAATGCAATACAGTTCAACAGCACCGCAAACTAGATCCTCCAAAATTATAAAAGTTGAATCAACACCACTCAAACAATTTCAGTAAAAATTCAACATTAAAACCTTCATAAAGGTAGGGTTTATTGCAGGAATGTTGTATTAGACTACATTAGTTTTAGCAAGGCGTACCTATAAAATTGGCTACTGAGTGTGTGTTTATTGAGTATTTTTGTGTTATTGATATTTTTACTTAAGTAAAGGATCTGAACTCTATCCCACCTCTGGTTGAGAGGATGTGAAGGATTTGAAATAATTTATATAATATAATATGTTATACTATAACAAAATAGAATTCAAATAGAGTCATTTGCTCTGCTTAGTACTTCTGCTTTTGAGACGTCAAGTAAATTTAGCTTATAACACTTTTGTACTTTTACTTACGTTAGATTTTAAATGCAGAACTTTTACTTGTTTCACCCTACTTGACCCAAAATACAATAATGTGCCAGAGTCACCTTTCCCAAATCTCTAGCAGTGGCGAGTTCAAAGTTATTATGACCCACAGTGAGAATGGCTGCAGTTGTAAGAATAAGACCCAAGTTGAAAATTACCAAAATGTCCCTTAAGATAGTTACAGGAAAATCCTGTCTCTGTGAATGCACATATGCGAATCAAAGCATCAACTCTGAATGTAATTTTTCAGACAAACTTTACTTGAAAAAGACAAAAAAAAAACCAAAAAAAAAACAAACAAAAAAAACCCACAAAAAAAACCCCAACTCAGATTAAACAAACAAAACCATGTCTTCACAATACGACACAAAGGCAACAAGTTGAGTAGGCAACATGGTAACATTGTTGCAGTCTGTGCATGTCTGATGCGTCGCCAGAAAACTGAAACGGGTCTTTCACAGGGCTACTTTGAGTTCATGCTGATGTTTTCGTTGACTCGTCAAGTTCATTCATGACAATAAACAGAGAAGTAGCTTGACAGAAGTATGTACTCTGTTTAAAGCTCGGGGTTTATAAAAAGACATAAAATAACAAGGGTTTGTTACTTACAGACCAGAATTATCAATCCGACCAGACAAGACTCCATTTTAACAGCTTATTTGAACATACTGGCAGTGTTAGAGAGCTTGATATCCATTTACAGTTTATACAAAACAAAGACACAGGTGGCTATTAACAAACACTCGTATTGTCATCCCGTGACTCGCATTCTGCACGTCCAGCCACGTAGCTACAAATGAACACATATCTCCTCTGTCTCATGTACTTAATACATGCGTGCACTCACTCACACTCAATGCTGGACCCATGGTCAGAAATGCGGCACAACTGGTAAGGCCAGATGAAATTAAGTACGGTAGCATCACTTCTGTGAACTACAGCAGATGACATTAGAAAAACGTTTGGCAGTGTGACGATTCTACGAGCAAAATAGCTGTCTTCATTCCCTTTTGCAATAGAATACAAAGCACCACTTTATAGTGAACTAAACCATGCAGGGCTTTTGTAGGGAGGTAGAGGGCATCCGAGAAGTAAGAAGACTAGAAAAGATAAAGTATATACCAGTAAACATGTAAATAAACAGAGGTCTATAGATAACCTGGCTTTGAAAACACTGCGGATTAGTAGCCTGTCACTTTGCCTGTACAACACAAAATAGACATTAAAACTGAATAAGTGTTATATTTGGAGGTTGAAATGTTTTAGTTAAGCGTTACATAGCATTTAGTAACTTTTTCATTCAAGAATTCACTTTTGGACACATCATATCATTGACAACACTCAACACTCAGATAAACATTTTGCAGCACCACACATTTACAAAATTGCAACTCATGCGAAAAACACCTCTGGCCCTGTACACTGTGTTTAAAATGTATCGTACGGTAGGTAACACACCTTGTGCTAAACGTGTAATAGATTGCATTCATGAAAACAGGAAACTGAAAATGCGTATCTGCTCTGTTTTTGCTCTGGTGTGTGTGTCAGTATGTGTGTTTGTGTGTCTTTTAGCGTCGCTGTGGCTGAGGTTCAGGCCAGCGTTCCCCCAACGATGGAAGCAATGACAACTCCCAGAACCACACAGCATATAAGAATCATTATTTTCTTCTGAATAGTGTTAACAAGAACAGATAAACAGTAATCCAAGGCAGCAAATGGGGAGCAGAGGAAGACATGTTAGAAATATGACTTTATACTTTACTTTAACACGTTACAATATTTATAATAAACAGAACAAAATGCAGTTTAGAAGAAAAGCTGAGGGATGAGATGCAGTTTGGAGAGAGACATTTTGATTTAATGTATCCGATGATGTTCGAGTGTGGAGTGTGGTTTAGAAGCATTTTCACATCCTCTACCTTTAAAACCATAAATCTTAGTTTCCTGCATTTTGTTCGTTACACAACATACCGTACATTCACACATGCCACAAACACAAATCACTGTGGTATTTAAAGCCACTGTTATGTAGAATATACAGTAGGAAGCCTCAATTTTGGTGACATCTGGTGGTGGTATCAAAGGGGGTAACGTGGCAGACAGCAATAGAGCCAGCTATCTCTTGAAATAAGCTGAAAGCAATATATAGAGTAGACTGATGTTCACAGGTTTTGTTTCATTTTTCTGTAAAAATCCAAACAGTAGCTTTAAAACAACCTTAACTTGAAGACATCTCTTTTTAGTATGCATTCCTCCACTTGAGCGTATAAACAGCCAATGTCTCACACTGAAACTCTGTGGTCTCCATCAGTTTCCTCAAAGAAATAGTTTGACATTTTAGGGAATACACTAAATCGCTTTCAGCTGAGAGTTAGATGAGAGGATTAATACCACTCTCATGTATGGTAAGTATCAGCTGGAGCCAGCTGGTGCTGTCCAGAGGTAACAAAATCTGCCTACCAGCACCTCTAAAGCTCTCTTATTAACAGGTTATATTTTATTTAAAGTGTACAAAAACCAAAGTGTAAAAACATTTTTGTTTTACAGGGATTTATCACAGATGAATTAGTAGAGTTGGATACGGCGACGCCGCTCAGCTTTCTTGCTAATTTGTTGCAGTGGCCACTTGAGGTACTGCGGAAAAAAAAAGAAAAAAAAAGAAAAATCCCCCGAAGCCCAAAAATCATTTCCCCGTTGGACTACCATTATAAAATAAACATCTGTGTGACTTTCGATACAACACCACCAATTGCAAACAAGGTCAATTATTAATCTTTGTATTTTCATATATAATATTTTTAATCCATGAAGGTTTTATATCTGTAAAATTTTCCCAGAGCCTTGAAAAAAACATTTTTATGTGCGTGACATCATCCCAATGTAAAGTCAGTGGGAGAAATACTAATGCACATGTGCAGTGGGCTGCACACTGCAGACGCAAACCTAGACGCTAAAGATTTTCGGTTTTTGCACTTGGTGAGCAATTTTCATTCAAGTGAGTGGGTTGGCATCTGGAAGTCTGTTATCCGGTTTTTATAATCGATCCACGGGGTTTATGTGCTAGACTATTTCTTGGCCAGGTGCAGGGACTTCCTGGAGCATTTTCATCAATGTGAGGTTGTCAGGCAACCAGCAGAGACTCCAAGAAGTTATTGCACTAGGCCAAGAAATAGTCCAGCACATAAAACCCTGTAAAACCACAACTTTATGTTTCTACACGATTTTCTCATTTAACTCTTGCCAAGAAAAAGAAAAAGGTTAATTTCCCAAAATGTTTAACTATTCCTTTAATGCCACAAAATGATCAGAGTTCACAATGATTCATCTCCATGTATGAGAGAGGTTGACTGAACTTAGTCTATGCTGAGGTATATAAAATTCTTTCATTCTTTTTAATTCTGTTTCATCACACAATCATCTTCATAATCAATTAAAAACATGCAAAGCAGACGTATATGAATCATGACACAAACAGAAACAAAGCACAGTTCAACAGTTGCTCAAGGTGCTTGACTGATTAGTTTAGAAAAAATTGTATATTTAAAGATGCATCTAAAAGTTAATGTACAATATTCGAGTGCACAGAGACTTATTGGACTGCCTTCAGCCATATAAGTCAGCTTCCTAGTTGATGAGCAGTTACTGACTGCACATTATAGAGCCCGCTATACAATTTAGCAGCTGAACAGTTAGTATTGTGTTTCTTTGGCAGTCTTGCAGGCATGACCTTAACAGGGGGCATCTCGTCCTGGCCTGTCTGCTCTGGGTGGATTTCCTATGGTCTTAAGTGAGTCCAATTGTGAGGGAAATAATGAGGATGGTCAGACATACTGCAATACAACCTCCTATCAGGATCACCTTCTGGACAGGGGGAAATGGGAGGGGGAACAAGAAGGCCAAAGTGTCAGATAATGATTCAGTGAATGTAGGAGAGAATCAGTGAGAAACAGAGACAGAGGGAAAGAGGGAAAGAAAGGAGGAGGAAGAAAGAAACTTTGCTGCCGCACAGTCTTTGATTATAAGTGAGAAAATAATCATGTAGATGACCCTTGTAGTGAATTGGGGCCATGTGAGGCATGAAATTCCTCTACCTTTGAGTGCTGTTACAGATGTTAACCAAGAGGTGGCAGAGTTGTTCCACTGTGATGCAGGTCGTTAAATGAAGGGAGGACGTCATCAATTTCAAAAGTATTTTGAGACTGATCAAGTAAACCGAGAGTTGCATGAGACAATCAATACCAATGTCAGGTATCGTAAACAAGAAGCTGGAGCCAGCAGCTGGTTGGCTTAGCTTAGCATAAAGACTGGAAACAGGGGAGAACAGTTAGTCTGGCTCTGTCCAACCGTAACAAAATCCACCTAACGGCACCTCTGAAGCTCACTGATTAACACGCTATGTCTTCTTTAATCCATACCATAACCAAAGTATGACAGCGAGAGAGCTGGAATTTGTATTTGCAGCACTACTGCTTAAACACGTATCAATTACTTTTAGCTACCTATTCTGACTTCTCTGCTAGCCTGCTTACTTATTTCTCAACCTCTCCGCAGCAGGTAATGTTCACAGACACACAGGATGTGGATGGATTTTTGGTCTGTTCAGTTTTGTTTTTACCAAATCATGAATATTTTTTTTTTTTTTTCCAAATTAACTGAGCTACTCCACGATGTTTAGATGTACACCCTGGTAACTGCAAAAGCATCCCGAGAGGTATGCCTACCCCTGGTTGGGAAACACTGTTGTAGACTATGTCAAATACACACGTATTCCAACATGCAGAACACATGACAGGTGACAGTTGAGCATGCACACACACTGACGACAATCACATGCAATTCCTCTGAGGTTATCTATCACTTTTTCATGTGATAACATGTTTTTGCATATACATTGTTTTGTTGTATATGTGACTCACCCTCCGGGCTTTGCTCTGGTACTTTACCGCCTTCTTAGTGTCTGATACTGCCCTCTCCACATAATCTACTGAGTGCTCCACATTGTACTCTATGCGGTCTATCATTTCCCCCTGGGAGAGGTTAGTTACAGAGGAGATGTCGGAGACATGCAGACAGGAAGAAAAAAGAGGGAGCCAGATGTGGAAGCAGGAGGAGGAGTGGATACAGATAAGGGAAAGGGGAGGAATAATGGGTGAATGAGAAGAAGAGAGACAAGGGGAAGCAGAAAGAGAAAAAGGAAAGAGAAAAAAAAAGAGAAATAATTCCATGAGAGTCAGTTTGTAGACTGTGTGCATGTTGCATCTCACCCGTCTACTGGTCTTTTTGAACTTTTTGCATTTTGGGATGCTCTCCGATGCCTGCCCCACATACTCCTGAGCCTCCAGTACACTCCGCTCGATGTTGTTCACCAACTCACCCTGCACAAAAATCAGAGGAGTAATTCAAGAGGTGGTGAGAGCAGAAATCTGCCTGAACTCACATTTGGTACCATCTTTAATGACATCAAGAATTAGATTTCATAGAGGGGTTTTTTAAAAAGTAATTAGAAGATTGGTCTGATTAATGTTTAACACATTTTTTCTTCAGTTTTTTGTCTCTATTATTTGTATATTTTTACAATGATGCCTAGTTTCCTCTCTATGTTCATATATTTATCCACATTTTCCTTTCTGACACTTCAATTCATGAAAGCAGCAGAAGACGTGTTTAGATCAGCATTCATCAACAAAGAACACATAATATTGTACATTTAGCACTGACTCAGGAATAAAAAAAAAATTTAAAAAAAAGAATCAACAATTTTCCATTCGAATGGCTACTATGATGAACCAATGGATACAACCCTCCATGCAAGCACTGCAGCAATTATTTCTCAAAGTATAAAAAGGAGAAAATGAGGAATCACATGAAAATTACCTTGCCATATTGGAAGGGGAGCGCTGTTCTCTGTTCTCTAGAGCTCAGAGTCATTGTTGTGGTGACAGTGTTATGTTGTGGGTGAGAAAGAAAAAGAGGGAAACACAATAGGGAGAGTTGGGGACAGAGAGAGAAAAGCTGAGAAAGGCTAAATTAAAAAGACCACGCTCAAGTATAATTTCAAATGATATGGCATTCAGTTAATAAAGGAGGGGTTAGTTAATTGAATTATTTACACTTAAAGCAGTCATATGTGTGACAAGAGGAATTAAATGGCATACACAAAGAATCAAACACAATACTAAAGAATTATTAGACATTTCAACAATTATCACTCCCACAGAAAAATTTTGAGGGACAGCCTGTCATTGCATTGTGCTGTCATTAGAATTAATATTACTTACATACAACTATTTACTTTCCTATTCATGTCTTCTCTCGCTCAGATTTTCTTTTGCATAATTCAGACTGGGTATTTCTAATGAGGGAAACAGTTAATCTCTGTGGGGGTTCAGCCCACACAGTCACGCAGTCACACATGCAGGCAGGAGGCCTAGAGGTTTACCTGAAGTTCTACACTTTACTGAGAAGCGCACACTTGAAGTTAATCAATATATGTGGCTTTGAAACTACATATTAACGGTACAAGTATGTTCACTGCTCAATAGATGATGTAAGTTGTCAGTGTGCACCACACAACATTTCCGTAACACGATACAAATTTTAGTGTAACGACATGAAAAACTTATACTAATTCTGAAGAATTCTCAATTTACAAAGCCAAAGCCTCTTTAATATTTAAGGTTTGTATATAATTTAATGCTCTGACAAAACAGCAACGCTGTTTAGATGCCAACTCGGAAGTCCCAGATGTTCTTTCGAGCTCATGAATGCAGCATGATAGTTCTATCTAAAAAAAATGGTCTAATGGCAATTCCAATCAACTGATCATTAAGCCAAAAATTATCTGTCCCCCAAACTCCGTCTAAATTTACTGAGATGCTTGCAAACAAAAAAAACAGATGGAGCTGAAAACAGCCTCCTTCCAACTGTATTGGCACATACTAATACACTCCACATTTTGTATGTAAATTAAAAGACTGCCAGTTTCTGTCTGTCTGAAGTGGAGTTATTTTCATGATATGGAGCTGCAGCAGGCTAGCATGCTTAGCTGGTTAATGATTTTACTATTGTGATCACAGTGTGTTACTGAGCCTCTGCATTAGCCAGAGCACCCTTTCAAACCACAATTCTGAATCCAGGGAATGGAATTTCAACGCTCCTTTATAGCGTCCATGTTGGCAGGTGGATTGCCAATTTATGGATGTGTTTAGCATTTGAAGGGTTTGTTTTCACATATTTTGGCTTAGCCCCAAACCCCACAGCTGTCGGTACTGAGAAAGAGAGGACCCATGTTTTCACCTGGCTCTCCACCAGCATTGCCATGTCCATGAACATGTCGTGAAGCTCTCTGATACTGTTTTCCAGCTTGATAATCTCATTGTGCCGTGTCTCGATCTCATTCATAGCTTGCTGGGTGATGTTGTCCATAATGATCTAAGACGGTATAACAGAATGAAATAGTTAGAGGGGAGTAAATTAGATTAAAAACAGGCCTTGTGTGCATTCATTTTGCATTTGTTGTGTCACTCACCCCTGAGGTAAAGATAGCTGGGTTGTCACTCTCCAACATGCTCTCGAGCTCCTCATTTGTTGTGTTTCTCCCAGCTAAAAAGGACAAACACACACACACACACACACACACACACACACACACCCAGAAACATCTTTAACAGAAAAGTGTGCTCAATGTAGGTTTTAAGAGATTTACAAAGTGTGTTTCTGTTACCCAGGAATTAAGAAGTGTAGTGCATTAGGAAACATGAAGGAAACTCGAGGATGATAATAATAGCCATCCCTACTCCTTCATGTCTGTCTGAGGATTAATTAAAATGAGAGCTTTGCACCTCTCTTTTCCACGAGCTAATTTTCTCTCTATCCATCTGTCTCTACTGTCTATTGTGCATTATAAACTCTTTATTCTTACATGCCTGCAAACAGTAGTGGATCCAATGGAAAATAATTTGTGCCACAATTCATGCTGATCATCTCTTGCACAAGTGTGATTATATAAATTACTGCAAACACCAGTCTATACCATCATGGCTCCAGGTCACGAGATAAGCAGCACCCTTAACTTTTACTTTCTGCTGATCTGAATGGAACAGGCTTAAGTGTGTGTGTTTGTGGATTTGTCCGTTTTCAACCAGGCTCCTCCTCAAATGTTCCATGGAAATTCAACCTATGACACAAAGGTCAGTTAGAAATTGTGCTGTCCGAGAACCTTGCGCTCTCAACAACAGACGTAACTTCAGTCATGTACACAATGCAACTCTTACAGGCCTACAGTTCAAATACTACTATGCACACTTGAACCTAAAATGGCCTGCTTAGCAGTTCAGACATTTTATTGTATCTTAACCCCACCCAATTCATATTGTTCAGTCAGGTGCGATACAGTTTTCCTGCCCAAATAAGGTCTTCCGGATCCAGCTGCCTGTCAGGTTACCGTGAACATGATCAAGGAACTAAAAGGACGGACTTGAACTTCTCCTGAGGCTAACATTTATTATTTTGCTCTTCAGGTTTCCTCCTCTGTAGAGCTATTTCTTGAGGTGGATTTTCAATTGATTTGAAAGTGTAATGGGAAAAAATATAACTCATGATAACTTACTGCAGATACTGTTAGAAGAAAGATCTATGTACCCCCCCACAATAAACTTTCTACTGTCCCCGGCTGTACAACAGCACATCTTACTGATTCTTCCTGCTGATGTCTTTGCTCCTCATCGATCTTTATTTTCCTCTACAGAGTTGCCCTACTCATATAAAACATTCCCCTAAACCTACGTTAATATCCTTGTGTCTGAACGCGGAGCTCACCTGCAGAGCTGCTCCTCTTGGGCTCCATTTCTGCCCCACTGACACTGAGAGTCACAGTAAGTCTCTGTCAGCATCATCTCCAATCTTTCCTTCGTACATCTGAATTTCTCTGTGGGGCTGTATACAATATATACAGTACGTACTGTCTCTTCCCCACAACATCGTGCATCCTCACAAACAGTTCCTCGGTCTAACTTCTCTCAATTGTTATGGCGAAGTCATATTGATGATACTAGTGTTATCCAGATATACATACATATAGCAAAGAAGAACAAAAAAAAGACTTCAAAGAAAAGTAATCTGCAAGTTCTTTTCAGCAGCGTGTCAAGGACCAGAGGGTGGCTGTGACAGAGAGAGAAAGCAAAAATGAAATCTCAGTAGCCCAACTACATAAAGCTCACCAATGACAACTAATTATTATGCGATAATTTTTAATATCACAACGCTGTCAAGCTGAAAAGAAAGTGGTGCTGTAAAGAATAGTAGCTTTGCTGAGTTTGCTTGCTGAAACAAGTCCTCGAACCTAAACAACCACATAGATTCTTTGTCCCCTATTCTAGGACTTGTCCCATAGGAGCATACCAGCAGCAGGCGTACCAGAGCTTTGTCGTTATGGTAACAATAATATGACTTCTTCATCAAGAAAGCAAATTCTTTTGCAACACACAAGACTATTACTTTTCCACATAACATAACTGAATGGACATACACAACTAGCTTTGCCAGATATCACTCGACTTTTTTCTCTGCACTGGAGTTCTAGCCGCTGTGGCCGGAGACTTTGGAGGCAACTACAAAACATCTGTTTATGACCTAATCAGAGTGTCTGTGAGTATGTGTGTGTGTACTGTGTTTATATGTGTGATGAAGAATGGTGGTCGGTGCAGGGGCCTCAGAGCAGGTAGGTTGATGGTGAGTGATGATGGGGGGGTCAGAGCCAATGACTGCCTTAATGAACAGAATATTGATGAAGCTGCTCTCTAATGTCTACCGGTGCATGAGCGTGCGTCCATACGACTTTTTGTTAATTTCTCTTTACGTATTTACATATACTTGGCACACGGTATCTAATCCAAACTTCATATCCATATCACACCAGTGAATTTCATTTATTTGTGGTTAAGTATTCCTGCTGTTTCATTACCATGCCTTGGAATCTATTCATGTTCATCAGTGACATTTTGCAGTTTGACAAATGAGAGGATGAGCACAGCACACGAAGAGGAGCGAGAGACCAAGTTCACCACGTTGCTGTGATCAAATCCCTGTTCTCCTGGCCGCACTTATAATAAATAATCTCTATGTCATTAAGGCTTAAACTACGACATTAAAGAGGGTCAGGGGTAGAGTAGAAGGACAGAGAGGAGTGACAATGAGTCATGGATAAAATGCAGGCACTCTGGTGCTACCCTACCCTATTTAGCTCACTTCCTACACACACACACACACACACACACACACACACACACACACACACACACACACACACACACACACACACACACACACACACACACACACACACACACACACACACACACACACTCGTCACTGGCTTTTTTAAAGCCCTGACAGGCTCAGAGGGAGGCTCTTATTTGTTACCATGGAGACCCAAACCCTGAGAAGCCTAATATGAAGCCAAGAATTCTCACTTCACCCTTAGTATGTATGGGCTATTAAATCATTCATACTATGTTGCTACCAGTAACAGTATTATTCAATTTCCATCATTATGTAACACAAATGAAGTGAGACCCCCAAGGAACGCGGTGAAAAGGCAAACCACGTAAATGTTCATACATTCAGAGCGTAAGAAGCGAGCGATTTTCATGCTTCTGTTCGCTGCAATTTGACTTGCAAAGGAATGAGAAATGCGTGCATAGCTTATCTGCAGACATACGGGTCAATCTGTTTGTTATATGGGAAAGAATGTGTTTGTGCACATGTCTGTCTTTTCCCCTGGCATCGTGGGTGCCGCTCTACCCGCTAAAGGAGTGTCCGCTGGGAAATAAAACATACCAGTCAAATGTCAGAGAGGCCCTGCCAAGCCTGTGACCAACTTCCCCTCCATCCTGCTGAGCCTACCTGCCTACTCACTGCTCAGGGAAGTAAATAAATGTGTGATATTCAGCATTCTCAATCAATAATTAACTACAATGCTACGGAATTGCTTTTGCACTGGCTTAAAATGCAACAGTAGTGTTTCAAGCAAAGAGATGGGCCTTTGAAGGAACAGCCTGACATTTTGGAAAATATGCATATTTGCCTTTTTGCTGACAGTTAGATAAGAGGACTCATATTCTATATCTGTCCATAAAATATGAAAGTTACAGTCAGGACACAGTTAGCTGGATATCAGATAGGTCAGTTTTTAACTAGTATTGTAGTTTAAAATAGTAAATACTGTCAGTTTGCCAGTTTTAATCTAATTATCAGTGATTAGCAATGACTTGACTAAAGCTATGAACAATGAGAACATTTTAATTATGGTCTGTTTACTAATGGTGGCTTCAAAAAAAAAAAAAAAAAGCTTTTTTATTGGAAGCAGAAGAAGTTAACAGTGTCATGTGGCACACAGCTCTTCTGGACTGTCTCTGGACTCCATTTACTTATAATGAGCAACTTTGCAGCAGCAGAAAATCTTGTTTTTGCTGAGTAGTAGTGGTTTAACCTCTCACCTCGCTGCAGTAATGTGGATTTGTACTCCAGGTTGTCAATACACTGATACATCACTGTTGGCTGTGGATACAGGTGGAGCATTTGAAACTTCGAATCAGAGAAGGCAGGGAAGCAACAGGTTTTAGCCTGGTTTTAAGTTATTTTTAGAGGAGAGGCCCATCAACTGCCAACAGTGTTGTTTTTATTTTATTTTGTATAGCTCAGAGAAAGAAAGTTTATTAGAGTGCCGGTCTTGGTATTTCAAAGATGTGACAGAAGTATCAGCACTATCCTGAAAATTGTCTTTGAGTCTGTCTTGCTGCTGGGAACTAGTGCAACAGAGGAAATCTAAAAGAAGACAGAGGAGAGGTAGTCTGTATTTGGACTTGGGGTTACTGTGGCACTGTTTTCCAAACAAATGGGGGCACAAAATGCTGTTGTTTTGACTGTGTTTACAGTGTGTCACAGTGTTGCTTTCCTGTTTCTTTTATCTCTGTATCCAGCAGGTTTGAGCAAAGGCAAACAGGAAAGGGGTAAAGCAGCAGAGGAAACATCGATACTCAGTCTGACAGACCAGACTAGATTTCATTCTGTGTGTGACACACTCTTATTGATGAGTCAGAGGGGATGGCAAAACAGAAACACAGCTCTCTTGCTATAGAACCCTAAAGGAATTAAACTGTATTTAAACAGATCTAAATATAGACCAAATGTAATCTGAAGAGAAAAGCTTTACTGAAGAATTGTAGTCTTGTCTTAGTCCAAGCAAAAAACTGCATACCTGTCCTTGCCTCATACTGATAATTTTCCCTCTACTCTGCGCTATCATTCCATCTCCGAACCCTCCCTGTGTATCTAATCCCTTCTTTGACGACAGGTGATATCGGCTAAGGCCTCCTGTGACTCCACCAGCTGACAAATCAAATCCAAATGATCTGGAGGAGATCAAGGAAAAAGTGAGTCAGGTGTGTGTGCGCGTGTGTGTTTTGACTCCATGAGGACGGTTTGTGTTAGCCCTTTGATTAACTCCAGAAAGTCCTGTGTGTTGTCGCTGCTGTTCTTTTGATTGGACCCCGTGCAGTGGGTGGGGCTCACACATACAGACCTGGCTGCATGTGTCCACTCTTAACTGGCAGATGGGCAGAGGAAATTATATCTATGCCAAGTGCCCTGCAACATATCTGCCCCTGCTCTCCTCTGTTGTTACCACTAAATGAGTCATAGTGTTCCTCTCTGTGTGCACGCATGTGTGTCTGTGCCTTGTGTATTAGGTGACTTCTATCGCGATGACTGTTGGGGGCAGCTGGCACGCTGCAGCCTGCCAGGAATGGATGTCGTGGCAGTAACTGTGTCAGGTGCCTGGTCCGGGAGCCTGGGGCCTGCAGCTAATACCTGTCAAATCACATTACACATACAGTGTGACACGAGTGAGAGGAGCTCAGATCAGAGCTGCAGCAACCTGGCATGTGCATGCATATGGGTGTGGGTGTTGGTGATGTATGTGTTTTGGAAAGTGGTTTGAGTGTGAGAGTGGTTGTTTTGGTACAGTACACCAGACAGATTCAAAATAAAATATGGATGGGATAAACTGAAATGTCTCTCTAAACAAATCGAGTAAAAGACCTTTTTTTTGTCGATGGTATTGCTGTTGGGAATTTTTGGGTGAGAGGATAATGGTTGGGTGTACTCCAGGATTTATGTTTTGTTGTTTTTACATATGTTATTATGTGTTATGTATTTATTAGCAGCCACAACAATGTGGCTGGTATTGTTTTCACCTTGTGAGTGTGTGTGTGGTCCTGGAGACACCTCCTGTAGCGGGAACTACCACAGAGGCGGTTTTGAGTGATTTGGCAGGTGTGTACATGTCTGCCTGTCTGTCTGTGGACATATTTTGTCACTGTGATAGCGTCACAACTGTGCAAGATGCAGTCACGAAACTTTACATGTGTGTAGTTGAGATCAAATTGAAGATCTACTCTGCAGATGTAAAATGATTTTGAATTTGTACAAAGTGGTGGAGAACATGGGTACAGACTACATTTTTAGACTAATTAACATGTAACTAACATCTGACTAATAGCAGGGGGCGGATGAAGATGAAGAGGCTGATACTAAGGCCGAGGATAAAAGACATGCAGGGAAATGTGTCATTGCTTTCTCATGTTTACTGTTTTGACATGGACCTAAACAAATGAGTAAAGCAATCATGAATGGCCATTTTGGACCAAAGCCCATCAAAAGTGTCACCCGATTTACAGTGAACTTTGTAAAAAAGGTATGTGGCAGAAAAACAATTCACACAATTTTTCCGTGAAGTAACAATTACAGACAATTCTCCACATCAAGACCCTAACAATGGCCAGGATTACATGTCATACTGTACGTCAAAGTGGCAGATCCACACCCTAAAGGTGGGATCAGACTACATCATGTAAGACTGATCTGACAAACCTGGGGCATCACAAATGAAAAGTCATTTTATTCCATGTAGTGTGGCATAGTGGAAGTCAAGCAGTGTGGCATCTGGAGCACCACATGACGCACGCCATTGTTCTGCAAGTTTGATTTCCCAACAGCGTTAATTCCTCCTGATTTGTTTCCCAGTCCCTTCCTCTCCCTGTGTAAAAGTGTGTAGTGTGTCCTGTCAAGTGACCCGAGCAGGTTAGGAGGTGTATGACTAGTCTGACTTATGTCAAGTGCAAATGAAAACACCTCGTTTTTATCATGAGCTCAGTCAATCTGTGCAAGTGCTCTCATGAATCTCATTGCAAAATCAATGTTTATTTGAAACTTATCAAAAAAACAAACATTATATGACTGAAAATAGATGCAGGTGTTTTGGAAGCACGCAATGTTATCATGTGCGCGGGCAGTGTGAGGGGTGGTGGAGGGTTTAGCCTCCCAGGTCTACCCACTGATCTCCAGCTGTCTCTGAATGCGTCCCTTGCAGCGCTCCCTGTAGTCCGACTGGGTGGTGTTGTATTCCGACATCACCTCGACAAACTTACGGGACAGTGTGGAGTGCTGGAGATAAAGTAAGAAACAACAAAACATTTCACTTAAACCTGCTCAATGCCAGAAGTAGATGCTAACTAATAGGTACTTTATGTGCTGAATGAACAGGAGGTGAGCAGGTGCCAATATACAAGAGTAGCTGGGTCCAAATGGCACATTCCAGACGAATTCCAGGCAAGTTTCCAGTATGAAGTGTGTTCACAATGAAAAAAGTGACAAAATTAGGTCTACTCAAAGCAGTCGGTATGCATCCTAAAAAAGGGTGCTGTTAATGGACACTATCGTCCCACAATGCAACACACAGAGAAAATTGAAGAGCAGATCACAGCTGCAAAACTCTAAATAAACTGCAGGTAGTAATGAAAAATCTCCAGAAATATTTTGGAAAACAAAAAATAAGTATTACTGTACATTTTTGTAAAACATTTTGCTTTTTGTTGGTGAAGTTTAATCGACTGTGGTTTTTCCAAAATCTCAGTTTGATTGATGTCCATCAGCACAAAAGTAAAGTATGTTGATTTTCTTTAAAGCTAACTGCAAAAACAGAATACTATAACAGTTAGTACAATACATACTGTATACAGTTAGTATGTACTGTAGTATGCGATTGGGGGACGGTTGTTGACTCTGCTGCTTTCCCTCCTGAACTGTACCTGTGTTTTACGTATCCTCAGGTCGGCTGATGACCTGTTCTGCCCTTCCTCTTGCTCGATGGTTTGCTGGATACCTGGAAGGACACACATAAAATATACATTCAATCACCTGGTGAGTACTTGTTTTTAAAAATTAACACCAAGAAAAACAGAAAATACAGTCTTTAGCGCCGTTGGCTGCCTCTAGAGGTTCGTGAGGTTTAGTGTCCTGAAGAGGCTCAGCAGTAGTGGGGATAAAAGTGTGAATCTGAGAATGGCACACTTGCACCAGAGAAAAGATTATGAGTTTCATAAAATCAAAAAGGATGAGAACAAAATGTGACCAGAAAACCTCATAGCAATCTGCCAACTAGAATTGTGAAATACAGTACTTTTGTGTGCAAAGCTGCCATTTTGACCTGAGGGTGGTATAGGAAAAATGATCAGGGGGTCACCAGAAACGCAAGGATTCAATCCCAGGAGACAATGAATATGCACAGTAAACTTCATAGAAATCCAGCCATTTGTTTTTGAGATACCCTGTCATGTGTTTGTCAAGGGAAAGATTGATCAGACAGTTGCACGGAGGAAAATGCTAGTGGACATAATCATCATGAATAATCCTCTGGGGAGCATGAATATTCACACCAGATTTAATGGTAATCTGAGCTGGTGTTGCTAAGATATCTTGCTCTGTTGGACAAACAGAGAGAGACAGAGGGAGAGAGAGATTGTCTGACCGTGTCAAATTCGGAGAGACTAAAACAAAATCAATTTTGCGATAACACCCGCAATCAAGTGTATAAAACTATACCATATAAAACAACAATTCTAGCCAGAAGGGGTTATTATGTTGATGTATCATAATATACTTTGATAGTGAGAGTGCCATAAGTGTTGGAGCTACAGTACGTCTCTGCATGAGTCAAATATTAACTAATCACACATCAAATCAGTCACTCAGACGGAAAGAGAATAATTGGAAATGTGGTAAAGTTCTGACTATTAAGAAATTTATCAAGGTTTAAATTACTGGGATAACACTGCTCTGTTATTCATCTTTTATTCTCTTATGAGGAGTTTTTAAAAAGAAAAAACAACTTTGTCTGTATTAAGCACTTTCTGACTGGTTAAGCAGGTTCAGTTACTGTACAACAGAATATCACAGCTGGTGAGGTGTGTGATGTAAGAAATTTCAAGTTCAGGAATATGATAGTTTGTGATGACATGCTTGGTCCAGCATCTCTGAAAATTGTGAGAATTTAAAATAATTTCACTCAACATTACCATCACTGTACTGTCCCATCTAGTTCGATGTAGCGTATTGGGGGTGCTTTTTTTGGGACACATTCTTTGAGTCCCTTAGCAACAACGATATACTGTTTGAATGTCAAAGAAAAACCTAGGGAGCATCCTTACATTGCAACAGTCTGAACTTTGCCTATCACAAATAAGAAATTATGTTGTGATTGTTCCAGGAAAAGGCGCAGAGACTTTTATTTACTTTAATGTATTTTGTAAGATGAGCACATTTGAAGTCTACTGGAAGGGGATTCATGGCATTAATATGGTTCTAAAACTTTTAAATCAGCTCCTTAAGCGTGTTGAATCTGTGTCTTCACAGATTCAGGCTGCTGTCACTGCAGCCTAGGTGCATTTGAAACCCACTGAGCAAATACAGTAGTTAGTTAGGGACCTGTTTTGTTCATAGTTTAGACAACTGTGTTTGGCTTCGCTACTCATAAGTAATATATCCCTGACATATCTGCACGCCGAAGAACCCTTTGGCACACCTATGAAAGGTTCTTGGGCACAAAGACTTGGAAGAGGCAAGGCAGGCTGAGGCAAGAAAAAGTAAGTGAACCCCTTAGAAATATTTGCACATACACATGACCAGGTGGCTTTCATCAGGTTCAAACCAGCAACTTACAAGATTGTGCAATTGAGAGGGTTTTGCTGAATCTGACTTGAAAACACTCGCATGAACAAGTCTCACAGAAAAAAGTAAGAAACATTTATAAAAAATCCCCTGTCTTAACTTGCATTTTACAAATCACTTTTATGAGCGAGTGTTTCTCTCTAGAAATTTCAATGGCTGATATTAATTGATGTGTTCCTACATCTCCCAAAATCACCATCTGTATCATCTGTCTACTGTTTCTGAAGAAATTCTCTCACTGAATACATTATATTGATTGAGAATTGCAAATAGAATAGATACAGTAAATAATAACGGTTGCTTCGCTCCTTCTCAAGGATTTGTTTGACAGTTTGACAAAGAGGAGGTTACTTACGCACGCACGCATACACACGCACAAGCACAGCAAGTGGTTGCACAAAGGTATCCTGTGGCAACAACTGATGTGAACTGGGGCACACAGAGCCTTTTCTGCCTGATAGCACTTGTGTCAAGTGTGTGTATCACTGTACATACAGTACGTGTGCACACAGCATTCTGTGTACATCCGTAGGCACACAGGATGAGGGATAGGGGCTATTATCTTCCAGCTCTCTGCACTGAAGTTGTGCTCTATTTTTCCTGGAAGGTACTGAATACAGGTATTTTAGGAGCGTGCCGTTTATAGCAAAAAAAACCAACTACTTCTGTGGTGGACAGGATTTCAAGAGGGGCACATAAATATACAAAACAAATCATATATGCCAGAAGAGGAAATTAGAAAGGGGTAGAAAGTGTTTTTAAGCTTACGAGAAAAGAGAAAAAGGTGGGAGGATGACAGAGAAATCAGAGAAGATTATAGGACGCACGAGCAGGGACTCTCTTAATAAATGTTGGGGGTGTGATCCAGGGCTGGCTACATATCTATTATGCCCCCACACAGTATGTTATAGTAAGATTAGTCAGTTTGTGTGCACAAGTGTGAATAAAACTCTGTGCGCTCGTGCATACGAATCACAGCCACCAACTCTGTGGCAAGTGACACTAATCACTCTGCCCACTGCAGGACAGAATCCCTGAGTGTAAACTGAGTTGTCTGTTAGCTGCCAAATGCTATACAGTTCACTGTCTCTTTATGTCTCACCTTTTTCCCTCTCTCCTCTGCTGAGAAAGAACCAGCGCCGTCACATCACAGAAAAGATAAACGGCTGTGCACGCTGGTTATGGATAAAATCAAAATACTGTAATACAGACTTCAGGGCTAATAATAATTTTCATTACCTTAATCTGCCATTTATTTTCTTGATTAATTAATTAAAACATCACAAAACAGGGAAAAATGCCTGTTACAATTTCCTGGATCCCAAGTTGACGTCTTCATATTGACTTATTTTGTCTGACCAACAGGCCCCAACTCCCAAATATTTATGTTAATATAGTGTAAGACAAGGAAAAGAAGCAAATCCTCACATATTGGAAACTGGAACCTTTAAATATTTTGTATTTTTGCATGAGAAACAACTTAAATGATAAATCAATTCAAAAATGCTGGTATACCCCGCATCTCACCAAATGTCAGCTGGGATCGGCTCTAGCCTCCCTCAAACGACAAGCGGTATAGCTAATGGAAGGATGGATCAATTATGAATTGTTTGACTAACTGATTAACTGACTGCTCTTTTCAGCTCAGATATGTTAAGAAAATTCCTCATACTTGATTTGAAAGATCACAAAGTGATTCATTGTTGTGGGCAGTTATTATGTAAACCAACCATTTGCCACTTGCAACTTTAAAAAGAAAGATTTTTTTCCCTTTGTTTTACATTATTAGAATCAAATAACACTTTTTGGCTTCTGAGGAAAGAAATAAAACATCTAGCTCTGGTAACTTGTGACAGGCATTTGTCACTATTTGAAATTTTAATTCGCTGAACAAAAACACTCAAATGGTTTAACTGATTCAGAAAATAAACATTAGTTGCAGCTCCAGCAGGAGAAAAATAGAAGAACTGCACTCACTCTTTAATTTGGAGCGCACTTTGTTGGCCAACTTCTTGATGTCTGCCATGAGATCCTCCAGCTCAGCCTTAGTTTCTGAAGAGAAGAGAAGAGAAGAGACGCATAAACACACACTTGCATATACAGTATAAGTTGATAGCAGTAAAATGAATATACAGTAGTTAACTGAATATCTACTGGTCGAATAGAACAAGATATCGAAATTGATCACCTTTTAATGAGCATTTTTCACTTTCTAACAATTTACAAAGTGATTAATCGGATCACAAGATTAATTGTTAGTTGCACTTATGGCAGTCTCTCCTTGGAGGCATTCCTGGTGTTGTGCATGGAAAAGGGAAGCTTGGGGAGAGACACTTAAACCCTCCCTACTCTCACACCTCCACACAGCTGACACATCATTGCATTAAGTGGGTGGGCTTGTCAGATTGTCAGTTTCAGAAAGTGTGAAATTGCTGGCCACAGGTGTGGGAGAAGGGGCATTCAGACCTTGTCCAATGATCCGACAAGGACCTCATTTGAAGCAGACTGAGCCCTTTATTAGGCAGATCTTCTTTGCTGTGCTATTGGAGTCGTTCTGGAGTGTGTGAAAGGCAGTGACCAACAATATTTTCGTAATTCAGATGTAACTGCTGAGGCATGTCACGTGGTCAGTGATTAAAAAACAAACCTGTTTGTCTCATCAGTACAAACTTCAAAGGGCGGCAGCACTGAAGGATGGTCGGAGTGATCGTCACATCATGTTGCCATCTTGAAGAAAAACGGACTGTCTTCCCCTTTCAACCCTTTTTCCCTTCTGTTGCTCATTGCAGCTACAGCCAAACCAGCAGTTTCATAATCACATTTTACGGACACTTCAAGTTGTTACACATGGAAGACTCTGCAAAAAACCCTTTTTATATAATGTTGTAGGTCAGGCAAAGAATTAGCTATGGAGCCTCCTAACATATCAATGAAAAAATGGGATTATTCTGTAATTTCCAAGCAAGTGACTTTAAATGAGATATTAGTTGCCTATTAAGGGTGGAATCCATTTTGAACAGAGAAAATAAGTTGAAACAAAATAATTCTCTTTTCTTATTATAATAGTCCTCTAAAATCTCTCTCTGGTGATAAAGATGTGCATGAACAGTTCACCTTCTCCTTTTGTAATTGCATGGAAAACTGGAGCAGAGGGGAAAATAGATTCTCGTTTCTTTTCCAGTGTGTTGTCCTCACTATTACAAACCATCTTCATCACCTCAAAATATAGACGGACAAAACACGTGTTGCGTGCTATTTGATGCCACTAGCTTCTTCACTTGTTGTCACCGTTGACAAAAACTGCCTTTCAATACATTTTACAAACACCGTACAGGAAAAAAACATACGAGTACATGTTGAGCATAATGTGTAGTATTTGAGAACTGCCTATTCATTTGCTGTATTTATTTACTTAACTAAAATTTACAGTTTGCAGCAGTTCAACCCAGCGCAACAGGTACAAAAACACTGCAATATGCTCTAATTTTGACAAAACATATATCTTATATTCTTTAATTATACTTCTCAGATAAGGGGGAAAATACTGTATAAATTGACAAATGACACTTGCATTAAATGATCAGTCTTTACATTAGCTCTGCCGCAAATAAACTAACAGTACAGTACACTCCAGTATTACTTTGTAGATTTAGTATGTTTGGTTTTGGTGACATCTGGTAAAACTTTTACATTTAAGTACTGGTTAATATCACACTATAATTTAATTATAAGCACATATAACGACATCTTAATTGTTTGTTAATGTACAATATCTGTCAGCAAATATATTTTATAGACATATTTCATATTATTACAACTGTACTATATTGTCATTTATTATCTGTTTATACGCCAGCCTCCAATTATGGGTTCCCACGAGAGGAGTTGTAGTTGTTGACAAATACATTAATTAAACTTTTATCTGTTTACAATTACATATAGTGTGTTATAAACTATTTATTAAATGTTTACGTACTGCTAACAAATGTTAAAATAGGAAGGTTTTAATTTTATTTAATTTTCAGTACAGAGAGGGGAGAAAAAATCTGAGGCCAGATGTAGAGCTCGAAAAGGAAGGAAAAGGAGAACACAGAATGGCTTTCACACAAATCCTCTCTCACACTTTCTCCCTGGAGCATTAATTGCCACTTTTAGAACATTGCAAAGAAGTGAGAAAGACATTTATCATCTTAATGCCATAAGAGAGCAAAGTCACCATATGTTAACAAGCCCCAGGAAGCCCGCAGACATAAAAGATGGTCCCTAAAGTTACTCAAGTCCAACCATTCAATCAAACCAAACTGCCTGCAGAGCTTCTTTAAAATTAGATTGTTTCTGCATGTTGCCTGCTTCTTTAAAGCTGCATAGCTTGTTGCCTCAAATGGTGACCGGGGCCTTCATTTACCTCAGCTGCAGAAGGTAACAAGCCTTTATTAGACACAGGCTTGTATTAGAGGCAGCAGGCCTTTATTTCTAATTCCCTCTGTTCGATAAGAGTAACCGGTTAGATTTTAGCACGAAGCCTCGTTTTGTTTCGCTCCCGTTTGCCCTGATAAAGTTACTGCATTACACTGTTAATACAAACTCAACACTTACTGTAACTGTTTCAAATTAAAAGCCCTCTAGCGTTTCAGTGGACGGAAACCCTTGATTTCTTAACGGGGGTTTTATAGTGAAACATTTGCAGGCATCATATATGCAACAACAGGCGGACGGGATTAAAGGACGACAAAGCAAAGTTGATCAAAAGGAATGAATCAATCACCATAACTGTCAGTTTGTACCCTGTAAAATTAGCATTTTTATATTATATATATTGATTATATATTATTATTATATATATCGAAATTATTAAAGTCAAGTAGTAGAAATGTACATCGTGCTTAACTGGCATGCACATTAATGACAGGCACTACGAAAAACCCTTGTTTTTTCCCCGGCCTTTATTTGTTTGTGTCGACCACGCCCCCAGCCATTATTGAAGACCCGGCTTTTAATTGACTACTGATATTTATTTCAGAAAATAGGGTAAATCACAAAGATGAATAACAGACGGGGGGTAGTGAAACCCATAGCAAACATCTGCACCTCATTTCAGACAGAGCCTCAATGGATAATTTGATTACACAGTATGAGGAAGACTTCAATCGCTGCTAGATGTTCAATTATTAAAACATAATATTTGCACATATTTTGTGATAAGAGAGAAGCTTAAAATAATGAGATAATCGCATCATCTCTTTCTCCACAGCTGCAAAGTGAATCTATACGATATGAATGCTCTTCATTGCAGTTTGATATGTCACACTTTGTTGATAAAAAACAGTCAAGACCCCCAACATGGCTGGTAAACGCCCAAACACAGACAGACAATAAAAAGTGCAGGGTCCTCTATGACAAACTAGGACAAATCCTCTAACCAGCTTGTTTGATAACATAAAACTATAATGGCTCAGAGGAGCTAAAAGCTTTTAATCTGCTTAACAGGCGTATTTCCATATCAGCCAACATCAGCCTGTAGTACATGCGACTCGGTGGGACAAAGCGGTGAACATGCAGAGCCCTAACTGATGAAATTACATCATTTTATATCCACCTGCAAAAGACAGGCTAGTTTGAATGTAACATGGCTGGAACATAGGTAGGTGTTGTTACTGAGAATTTACTCTATTTTTAAGAAACGCAACCGTCGAGAGTAAAGGAAGGGAGAGAGAGGAAGGATGCAACAAACGTCCCTTACCGGTCTAGAAAGTTGCAGGAAAGTTGCAACGACATGTTCAGCATCCTAACTCCCTAGGCCACTAGGATATCCAGGTAGTTGCTCTTGATGTTCCTTAAGGCCAGTTCATGGTTCCGTCATCTGTCGACGTCCGTGTGCAGCCCAAAATGTAATTCCTGCACGGACTTTCCACACTGCAAGCGCACAGACTGTGCATGGGCCAGAACTGGATAGTCTTTTCATGCATTGTATGTACTGTATGTAGTGTTTATTTTTTCATCCTTGGTCCTTTTCTGGTCAAGCAGTCGCACATACTTATCCTTTTTTTTTTTTTTTTCCAAACTTTTCCAAACATGACAAACAAAGGTGCACTTCTTTTTGCTGTCAGGACGTCGCCATCATGTCCACTGTCACTGTCATACGCAGTCCACATAAGTCCGAAGGCAAGCAGAAACCATGGACTGGCCTTTAAAGGTACCCTATTGAGTTCTTACCACTAGCAGCACAATGGAGGATAGCTTTTTATGAGTGGATCCCTGTCTTGTTAATCACGTGTGCTTGCACACGTAACGTAATCCCAGTTTCTGCTAATCTTTCTACACTATTTTGCTGATCGACAGTTGGTCATGGAAGCATGCAAAAAGAAATGAAGCACTGCACAAACAAATTCAGAGAAGAAGAAGACCGAGCGCTTGGAGACATGATGTTAACAATGTACGATTTAAAATATTAAACAAGAACTGGCTTAGCAGAAGTTTCATGAGGAAGGAAATGCATTTATCATGTTTGTCAGGCCTCACAGATACACACAAAGCTTCTTGGTGAGAAGCAATGAATGTTAACAGGACTTTGTTTACAAGATAACTTCACGAGGTGCCTTTAAATATTTAAGTAACATATAGGAACCATCGCAATATAAAATACAGTAAATATACAGTATCACCTAGAAAAAGAGGTAACTGATGAAAAGCAGAAATGTGCATCTTTAGAGTGCAGCGTTAGAAAGAGAAGTCAAATACTATTGTAAAATTATACCAGGCTCATGGAGGATATACAGAGAAGTCAATCTAATTGGAACAACTAGAGAGGAAGTGAACAGTAATTAAATCAAATCAAAATTCATCTGAAACATGGGGTTAGCAAATTAAAAAAAAAAAGAAAGAACTAAATATGAAAAATTGTTTTTTCCACAAGTAATTCTGAAACAGTCAGAGCATTACCATATCCTGGGTTTACATCTGAATAAAATTGTTTCTCTGGTCAATAATTTTCCTGCCAATGGCAAAATGTGCGCAGCATAACAGTGAGTGTTTGTCAGGATCAGACACTTATCTGAGGTGGTGGGATGAGGCCCTCAGGGCAAAATAAATAAACAGTGTTCTGTGGTGTTTGTGCGAAGAGAAAGAATTGTTTATCAGTCACAGAATACCTAATTAAAACTGTTATTTGATTACTTGGTAAATTAAGATACTTTTAAATGCATATGGATGATGGATTTGTTTCTGGAGTTTTTTCCTAACACTGTTTTGTGCGTTTATTGTTGTGTCCACTTGTGTACACGTTTGCAATACTTCAGAAACTCGTAGAGGTGTAAGGTAATGGAAAAAGTGTCTCTCTCGTTTCTGTGTAACCCTAAATACCTCTGGTAACCTGATCCATGAGGTTAGCCGCACTGGCATCACAGAGATAATAACACAAAAACTGAACTTAGTTTTGGGCCGCGTGTGGGGCGTGGGGTGTGTGTGTTAGGGACTTAGATTAGATTTCCCCCTCGTGGTTACCAAACAGAGGAGGCCAACCTGCACAATCAAGTGTCAATTCAGCAACATTATTGGCTGTCTGAAAAGAGTACAGACACTGATGAATAAGTAGAGGGAGAATTGAGAAGGAAGCAAATTAGAGGGCAAAACTGAGGAGTCAATTGAGCTGTGGCTTCACACTCCATCCCTCTCCCACATGCTCTCAAATGGAATCTTCAGGTCACGCTTGTTGCCATCATTAAGGCCGTGTTGCTATGGCGATGTGTGCAGTCGGTCCTCTCGCCAGCTTCAGATTGTTTCAAAGTGGCGGAGGGAAAGAGAGATCCAGAGAGCGAGAGAGGGACACGCTACGAGGCGGGAAGAAATGGAGGAAATGTGGAAGCGAGAAGAAGGGCAGAGTGTGAGCACAGGCGACAAAATAAATGCTGTTCCAGGATATTTAATCCAATGCAATAACTGTAATTCTTTTTTGAGGATTAATTTCCTGACTTTTTTTTTTTGCCTTTACTTCTGAGTTAGAAGTAAGGACAACAAGGCAAGAAATATAGGGAGGGATGGAACGTGAATAAAGGGTAATCTACATTTTATTGTCAAAAAATTGTATGAAATTACCAAAATCATCAAAATATTAATGCTCCAAACATGTATTGCTCGTAGACAAGGTCTGATATAACTCATTCCTCTATGTCATAGACTTCCACCGTTGTCCAAAAAACTATTATAAACACATTAATGAGCCAACCAATCGGAATAGTACATGAAATGACATCGAATACACCAGCCAATTTCGCAAGTTCAGTTTTTAAAAAAAAGTTTAGGAAAAAAAAAACCCAACACAACACACTTTTCCCTTGCCACAATCGGGTCCACTCTCTCCTTCTCCTGCTCTCTTGTGGTTTTTCAATGCGTAGAAGTGTCAGCAATATGGCAAAAGCTTGTCTATCGTTTTGCTGCATTTTCAAAACGTAAGAGCGGTGCAGATAGATGATATGAGCTGATGACAAGACTCTGTTCTTATATGCTTATTTTTCTACTTACAGCGCAGGGTTACGATTCTCGCCCCGCTCACTGAACAACCTGACATGCTGCAAATTGATATATTAAAAACTGCAGTGTCTGTTTGCTTTAGAAAATTACTGAGCCTTTTTAAAAAATAAACAATATCTTTGCGACCTGTTTTTTTATCAGAACTTTTTGATGATATGAAAACTAAAGAATAACAACAGACTTATCGTTTAAATTAAACTCAAAACTAGGACAGTGTAGTTACATGCATACACTGCATGCACTTTCAACCACCAGGGACACAGGGACGACTGTGAATATGATTATTCCCACAGTTGGCAAATGGGAACAAATTCAATTTCAATTCAATTCTGGCATATTTGCCCAGTCAAAATTAAATCAGAACAATGCACTAAAACAATGCAGAGAAACAAAGCAGAACAGACCGGTATAAGCTCATTCAACACTTCCCACTTTCAGTCCAAGACGCAAACCAACACACACACACACACACACACACACACACACACACACACACACACACACACACACACACACACACACACACACACACACACACACACACACACACACACACACACGCACCTGTTTCTCACTGTTTCCTATTCTTGTGCTGAAGTTAGCAGGCTGCTGGTGATATCTCTATACTTAGAATGCAGACACAACGGTGGCATTGATTTTCTCACTCATCTTTCAGCAAGAAAGTAAGTACGCTTGCACTCTACTGCCAGCCTTCGTGTCTACTGATCTGGATGTTACTGAACCTACATCACTCATCAGAAATATGAGGATGAAAGCACATTAGCAGGATTTTATAAAGGATGAACATCTTCAACGTCTGGGTTAATTCTCTCTCTCTACATTAAGCTTCAACCCTACACTGGCTACAGCAGCAGCATTTATCCGATATATAAGAATACCATCCGGGTTTCTTCTTGGCTGTCAAAATCAGCAGTCTGCCTCTCACACTGATAAAACAGGTTCTATTATTGTAATATCGACAGAATGTGTGTGTGTGTGTGTGTCAATCTGATGTAAGGGAACCACACTGATTAGACACCGAGCCGATTCTGTTTCCTCCTCACTAACTCAGGGTCAGTTGATGCCATTCCAGTCACTAACTTGCAGCGATTTTTCTTTTTTTCTCCCTCTCAAAGTCTCCCTGTGTGTCTACCTCTGCTCTCTCTGCAATTATATCACCAGTCCTCTGTGTGTTTGCTCCGCTCATTGATCGTCTAGAGTCCAGGTGTCTGATGTTTCGGAGAGGCAGAACCTGAGCTCATCCCTCAAACATCACTGATATTTGCCTTGGTGTAGGAATACAGTTTGAACACTGGTAATGACAAACTCACAGCGGAGATAAAGTCTAACTACCAAACTATACCAGAGAGTGAAGAGTTTAGATACAGCACACACGCTCATCCATACATTTCCAGTCCGACAGTTGTTGCACAGACTTTTCTACAGTGAATAACAAGTATTTCTATTTAAAACCTGGTTATGGACTTAAAGACTTTAGACTTTTTCATCATTGCAATGACAACCCCTCGTTGCTGTATATGGAAGCAGTTACACATAAAAAACAAAAGAAACAAAAAATAAAGTAGGTGGACAGCAACATTTGTTGCCCAGTAATGGGCAAATACTATACAACAAAGGAAAAAAAATATACAAATGAATATACAAATGATTATAAATATACAAATGAGCAAAGAAGCACACTGGTAAATATTCAGTAGTTACCTAAAAGTAGCCACGATTATTTTAACAAAAAACTTTCAAAAAACTCAAGTATGGTTAACTTTTGATGCTATTTTTTTTTTTTTTTTATTTAACAGTGCTTGGTATAAGTAGTCCCATAGTATTATTTAAATACTGTTTCAATTATCAGACATCAGGACAAATAATATGTGATCGGACTTGTCGCCTTGATCTCCTGCTATACATAAAGAACTGGGGTCTTGCGACATTGTCACGTAAATATCTCTTCTTTGAAATCGCAGATCATGGCTAAAACACCTTAATTCGACTGGTTCTGTCAACTGGGTTCTACAAAAAAAAAAAAAAAAAAAAAAAAGAATTTTCGCAAACAAAATTGGTAAAGCGTGCATATTTTACACGTCTACACACAGCTCTGTTTACAGGTCTGCGGGAGCCCTACTGCATCTGTGAAAAAGTTGCATAGAATCTGATAAATGCACTTTAGACCCCTAGAGGTGTGCAATCAGTTGGGGCTGAAGACTACAAGTTTGAAAATGATAAAACTCTGGGGGGTGTGGAGTTAGAAAGAAGTGAGCCTAACAGAACTGTGTAGCCAAAAAACAGAAATCTCTTGTTCTGCTGCATCAGTTTTGTTCCTCCCTTTTTGGCTGTCCATTGTGAGTTAAACAATGTAATAGGACTGCCATTTTTAATCAGTGGAGCAGTCTTTTAAACAACTTATAGTAATCAGACTGAAGGCTATTAAACCTCATCGTGACAATCCTGAAAATCCATGGCCTTAAGCCTGAGGTTAATTTGAAATTTAATATATTGAAGTCACAAATATGATAACTATCATTCATCAAGAATGTTTTTATCCTCTGTATTCCATTTAGACTGATATTTATCATTATCATGCTGTTTCTACAGCAAGTAAGAAGCAGTAAAAATCTTTTTCTGAGACCCACTCAAGAGCACATGATAGTGTTGTATCTTCCAAGACAGTAAAGCAGGATTACAGTGAGTTAACATGACAGTGCTCCTGTCACTTAGAAACCTACCCCGGCCTCCCAACACTTGACATTGTAATCTACATCAGAGCAGCAACACTGCATGCCACTCACCGACTGCTGGCTCATGAGCCAAGAGGACAGAGGGCAGTTTAACTGGTTTGTCCCTCCGCTATGGTACCAGCTTTGACCTCCATTGTTTGCATAAATGTGTGCGTGTGTGCCTCTCTGTGTGTCCTTAACCTTGGACATGATTGTCCACATCTTATTAACTTCACTTTATGAGGGATATTATTATACCACAGTATAAAGCTGTGTCTTCAATGGCTCTAACACTACAATCAGCTCACACAGAATGGGGGGGTTGGGAGAGAAAAGGAAATCGAGAGAGACAGAGGAGAGAGACACAAAGAAAAAGATGGCTGAGGAAGAACAAAGAGAATACAGAAAGCTGGGGGACCTTACACAACACTTTCAAATTTTGTTGGAGGACGGAGGAGTTTTGGCAGACTGCACTCAGAGGGTGGGAGCAGCCAAAAACTGACACTAGAAATAGTAACACTCATAGGCTGCAATTAAAACAAGCATCTCCAGCGCTGCGAGTTGAGGACTTTTAAGAGTCAGAGGAAAGATGCTCTTTAGAAGCTGGTGGCTGAGATGTCAGAGGGAGCAAACACTAAGTGGTTGGAATAACAGACTGAGAAATGTTGTTAAATAAACTCTCAAGCGTCAGTGTTATGGAACAAATTCTCATTTTGCGGTAGTATGGTGGTAGTAAAATACAAACTGTGAATTTTGGGCTTTTTGTAATTAATTCCGAAGTGTAGAATTACAACTGCACCACTCGTTTTTCCTCCTATTATATTTTAAAGTTAACATTCCCTCCATTTCTGTGACTCGGTTTGAGTGACAACCGAGTCAGAAAGGATGTGTGTTCCTCTGGTCCTGATAGAAAATTAAAATGTGAAAATGAAGTGATGCACAAACAAAAGGATGCACAAACAATCCATTTCACTTCTCTTTGTGTGACAAACTCAGTTTGAGTTACTCCGTTTACATTTAATTGTGGACTAATTTTCCGGCCGACAGCGGCAGCTGGAGATTGACATTACACCTGATCCGAAACTCTGCAGGTAAGAGTGCTCAGAGTACACACTAATCTATGGTCCCTCCCCTGGTTTTTTTCTGTTAGCTTTGTGTTGATTTTCACTTCCTCTAAGTGGCATAGATAGCACTACAAGATACCTTGTATCAAGTGATACAAAGTATCACCTATCGCTTTTTTAAAACTGACCTAAGTCAGTTTTAACACCTTGTATGTACTGTAAATACTTGGTGTAGTCTAGATTCACGTCAAGTACGTCAAGCAGACATTTTCAACAATAGCTCAACTTGGACAAATGGAGAGTGCAATATAAAGTAATCCAAATCAAAACGGTGATACTTTCTTTTGTCCTATGGGACTGACCTGAGGCATCCAGTCTCCACAGCTGAAGGTAATGCAATACCACAAAACAGATTCAACTTTCCTCCATTGAGGACCATGATGATATCTAACCTGAACTAGAGAGAGGGGAAATGACAGCTTGAAAGAGATAAGCGTTCCTACGCTAGTTATCAGATTACAAAACAGAATTGGTGTGTAAATTCACTATCTAGTGCTGTAAACTGTCCTTATCTCTGGAAGTCAGTATCTGATACAATGCATCAGTGACTGTGGGAACGAGGACAGGAGCTGGAGTTGTTGACAGCAAAACCAAATAAAAAAAATGACAAGTTTAACATGGGAAACCATTTATAAACAACATTGTCTCTGTGTCACACAGACTTATTTTCCAGTACTGTACTACTCTAATGTTGATTAAGTAAGTTCTGTTAAAGGATTTCATACCCCCACCTCTCCAGGGACTGTGTTTCATTTCAACCTCACACTCTCCTGGGAGTAGCTGAGTGTAAAGGCCACTGATGCTCCTGCAGAAGAAGCAATCATCACTGATTTTTGACCTTTCATTATGAAATATACTAAGAACAGTCTCATTGATCAAAATAATGAGCAGCACTGCTGCACAAGGCCAACAAACGACAATAAAAACTATAACAAATAATGCAATTATTTGATGGAAAATATGAATTCAATCTTGTTTCTAAATATAAAATGCATTTGTGTCTTCCCTTCCTGCATTAAAGGAATGTGTTCATGAGGAAATGCAGGCTCAATACCCATAATGATCTGATGGATATTACCTAATCTATTATCATTATTGAACCCACTACTGTACACCACTGCTGAGCATGCCTATACAAACACACAAATCCCTAACACAAACATTGTATGTTGCAATTCCGTTGTGAAAATTTGCTAGGCTTCATTTAGGGGGGTGGGTAAACTGCGATATGGGATAATGCGTAATGCAGGGGCGAAGGTAATATTACGCAGGGCTGAGTGTGTGTCAGCGTATGTGTGTGTGTGTGTGTGTGTGTGTATTAATATGGGCTCTGCAAGTGGGCTAGAATTAACCCCGTGGAGATCAACAGGAAACGTCTCAGTCAGCGAACACAAAAGCTCCCACAGCGGAGGGGGAGGAAGAGGAGGAGGAGAAATAGGGGGAGGTAAGGGTTGTGAAGCTGGACGAGTGGATTTTGGCTGGGGAGATGTGATGTGATTATTAAACTGATAAACTGTGACAGAAACAGAGGGTTTACCACCTGACAATGTTACTTTGAGTTGTGAAAGATCTTTACTTAAAAAAAACACACAAAAAAAAAAACTGTATTATGTGTGCGTGACTGCGATTCCCTGCTACTCCTCCATTATCCTGTTTATCGGCAGTCTGGAGAGAAAATAGATGAAGCTGCAATCTCCCTTGCTCTCAGCATCAAATAGTTTCACCGCCTATTTCAATAATATCCATGATATGGATGATATGAGACAGAAAAAGTGAAGAGAGGAGGATTTAGACGAGAAACTACTGCGAGACAAATAACTGTACTAAAAGGGAAAAGAAGAGGAGCCTCGTTCTCATCAAGAAGGAGATGAAGTTTGATTTGGTGGGAGGAAGAGGCTCTGAAGATACAGCAGAAGCAGAACAGGCTCCTCTCACCACAGGGGAGAAAATAAAAGCTAGCAAAGACTTTATAATGCAAAAAAACTCAAAAGAAATAAGACATGAGAATATGAGAAAGGAAAAGCAAGGTTTTTTTTGTATAAATAAAAATTATGAAAGACCACACTGGCCTTTTACGTGAGCAACATTTTTAGTAGAACAATGAATTAGCGTAGATCTTAAAAGTACGTTCGATTTTGCATTGAAAGGTCATGGTGCAATTAGATTTGATGACAGACTCCAGTGCAAGCTGCAGAACAGAAATGTCAGAATTACAGACACTTACAACAGGAGTCAGAGAGAGAGAGAGAGAGAGAGAGAGAGAGAGAGAGACATTATATTCATATATATATATATATATATATATAAAAATTTCAAGAAATGTGCTGTTCTTATACTGCACCACATCAAAAATTTAGGGAAGAGCCTGGGGTGTTTGACTGGACAGAAAGAGTACATGACTTTGACACCAGAGACGAGGTTTCGTGTCAAGTCAGTGATGACTTTTTGTAATTTATTAAATTAAATTTGGAGCAATTCATTTCTTCATTCAAACTGCACTGAAACAGTATTCCTAGTGTATTCTTAGCCTTGGTGGCGGTGGAGCAGTAGGGATGGAAATGTTGGCCAGTCCACCACCTTGGTCCAGACTGAAATATCACAACTACTACAGCAGGTTGACATTTTTGGCTTTTCGTGAAATATCCTGACAACTATTTGACAGATTGCCAGATATCCATGGTGCCCAGAGGATGAACCCTTATGACTTTGGTGATCCCCTGACTTTTTGTCCAGCGCCACCAGCAGGTCAAAGTTTTTACTTATCTTGGGAAATATCTCAACATCTAATAGATGGATTGGCAAATTTGGCAAAGACGTTCATGGTTCCCAGACAATTTATCCTAATGACTCTGGTGATCCTCTGACTTCTCCTCTAGCACCATGTGAAGCTGACATTTGTTGTTTTGAGTTAGATATCTAAACAACTATTGGATGGATTGCCATGGAGTTTAGTACAAACATTCAGGCCCAATTCACCGTGCACTACAGTCCTGGTTTACTGCTTGTTTCGTTGTGATGTCAGTAAAAATGCCATCTGGGCAGCATTATGTTTCCAAACAAAATGTAGTAGTCAATACAGTTTGGCTGCATATGAATTTAATTCACAGGAGAAAGACTTGCACAGACATAGACATACATATTCACACATTCACACCATATAAAACATTGCTCAGGAGATAGAGCAGCTTTCTGGATGAAGGTATTCAGTTGATTTGAGTCAGCACCACAATGCAACAGGCAGACAACAAAGAACATATTGACCTCTGTGTAATGAACGACCTCGACATCTACATCAGCTGCTGACAGATGTGCATTTTTCAGGGAGACACACACATGCGCACACGCACACACAAAGTGTGCATCAATTTCCCTCATAAAGGAAGATGGCGTGTGGAAGAATTTGTAACTTAAACGCACGCAGCACCTTGCCTCATTGCTGCTCCGCTCCGTGTGTCATCTGCACACCCCGGCTAGTTAAAGGGCTCATCTGATGCCTACTGCTGCAAGCAGATCGATTCATGGTAGGTGGGAGGTAGGGAATCAGGGAGAAGAAAAGGGATCGGGGGTCGTTACTAGTATGGGTAACATCCCCCTTGGGAGAGCATGGGTCTAGATCAATACCGTGACATAAATGAATGAGGAAGAGGTGTGAAGGAACACAGATGGGGGAGCAGGAAGAGAGGAGGAAAGATGGATTGTAGTATCCAGCACAGATTGAACAAAAGCAAAGAGGAGACTGGCTGAAATGGTTGAAGGAAAGAGAGAGAAACTGAGAAATATGGCAGAAGGTGTAAACAGCAGGTGAAGAGGTAAAGACAGGGCTAGAGAATGATGAAGAGGAAGCAGAAAAGTGGATAAAAAGGGTAAAAACGAGAATGTAAGAGATTTCAGCGAAAGAATTAAAGCTCAAAGGACAGAGAGGACTGATCTGTGGAGGAGATGGCTCTCAACAACTTCAAGGTCCTCCGACTTTTATCTCAGTCTCCATCAACAGGCTGGCTTTTTGCTCTTCTGACAAACTGTTCCTTATTTCCTCAATTTCTTTTAAGGGATGGATGCCCTGGACGGGTTGATCATCTTCAAACTACATATTCCTGATACAAAAAAATCCAGGTTGGTGGAAAGGTGGATACTGCCACTAATAATGCAACCTGCCATATATAGAGGTAACAAATGAGTGCAAAAACATTTGATGGCTATAATGGCTGTAGAATAAATGTCAGCCACAAATAATTTCAAAATTGGGTTTGATATGATGAAATATAGATTCTACAAGTATCTTGAACTCTACTGGAGGGATGAGGAAAATGTTCCCACAGGATATTGACTCATTTGTTGTGTTGTTGATGCTGCTGGAGAGCGCTGTCTAAGCTGCTGCTCTAAAATCACTCATTGGTATTCAATTTGAGCTTGTTTCACGAAGATTAGTATGGCTTAGTTGGAACTACTAATCGGATGTCTAAATTCATCTGTTGGGCAAAGCAATTTAATTAGGACTAATTTGCCATGAATTCTGGGTAAAGTAAGATCTCTTTCAAGGTAAAAATCATGGTTGACCACGTAACCGCATCATATTGCTCTGCTCTGTTCACTCCAGCAGAAAATGTCTGTCTTCCAGAAGAATTCAGCAGGACATTTTACTGGGGAAAATCAGCAAAGGGTGTAACAACAGAAAAAACTTCCAGAAGCATAGCATCTTAGCGCAGTGCCGACCCGAAGCAGAGCTGAGATGTGGCTTCTGCTAACTTGCTGCGGATAGTTTCCTTGGACAAACGAAAACAACTGACGACAAAGCAGGTGACTACGCTCTCGCTCCCATCTCATTACTTGCTGTATAACTGTCTTGGCAAACTACAAATTACGAGCCAAGTTTTCCTCTTTTATTGTCGTTTGGTGCCACTGGTCAACAGGTGCTACTGACTGTTACCATTGAATCGTGGCTCTAAATTCAAAGTTAGCCTTGGGGTCGGGTGGCAAATTTTTAGGATTAAAACAAATCAGTCTTTTGTTTGTGAAGCGGTCTAAATTGTATCAGACTAATCTAAATTAAGGTTGCTCTAACACTTTAGACCAGTCTAAGATATTTTTGTGAAATCGGCCCCTGGTGAATGTGAAGGCCATGGCTTATGATTTGTACTCATGTTTCTCCACTCATTTAACCCTTTTCAACCAAACAGTTCCAGGAACTATGAAACCAGAAGAGCTAAACTCAGGAACTTAACTCTTCAGTGCATTCCTGTTCACATTTCCACTGCATCTGAATAACGGTGACGATTAGGCACATTAGGCCATTGGATGATGGATTAAAAATGTTGATTTTTGTATTTACTGTTGCCTAACGCTGATGTTTTGGTTCAATGTAATTAATTAATAAAAAGAGAGAAATGCAAAGTTAGAAAAGAGGGCTGGAAACCAGAGCAACCGTCTCCAAATAACACACTCTGCTAAGTGTTTTATTGTTATATATTTCTGCTTTAGTACGTAGCAGCTGTGATTATAAGTTTTCTTTTTCTTGTTCACTTGCTTCTTCACTTTGTTCTCTCGTTGCTGCTACCTCTCTCTCTCGTTGCCTTGCCCATTTGTACACACTCTCTGACTCTTTCTTAAAATAGTCAGTGATACCATGGGTTCTTCCCTGCGTGAGTGTTACACAAGCATAAGGGCCAAGAGTTAATAAGTTCATCAATCTCTCATTTTTGAACATGCTTACCTCAGCTCTTTTGACAGAGATAATGTAAGGATGAAACGGGTAGACGACAGGGACTCTAGGAAACCTGATTCTGTCTTTAGCGTGAATGACCAAGCTCGTCATTACACTTGTAAGAGACTGTTTGTGGCCATCTGACTCGTTCTTCAACTACGCAGACCTCATCCCTAAATCCACAATTACCAGTCAGGAAGCCAATAAGTTTGTTTTTAATGTGATCAAACTTTTCCCCTCATCCTCAGTTTGTGCACATCAAACCCTGCCTCAGTAGTTCATTTCACCGTCAGAGAATTAAACAAGAAGAAACAGAAAAGACAAACAGCCTTACTCTCATCGGGGTTAGGTGAGGCGAGGATGGCGCTGTGCTTCCTCTTCACCTCTTCAACTTTCTCTGCCAGAGACTCGATAAAACCTCTGATTTCTTCCACCTATCATATGAGAGAGAGAGAGAGAGAGAAAGAGAGAGAGAGAAAGAGACCAAAAGGTGCTTTAGATCTGCTCAGTATACCGAGGCAGGAAGCAACAGTGATTAGCCTGAGTGATGCTGATAGAAGCAGATCTGAAGATGTTATTATCATATTAGAGGCTGAGTGAAGCGGACTTATGTGAGAGAACAACCACATGAAAAAAGTTTTTCAATCATCATTTATCTGTGACTTTACAAACACTGAAACACTCTCTTATTTATGTGTGTGGCGTGTGGACTCAATTTACAGCACACACGGCTGTCTTAAAACTAAAATCAATCAAATTACCACACGTAGACATCCTCATCCATATACAGCTGATATTTATAACTGATACAAACAGAGCCATGTCAACTTTATTCCAATGAATTTTTTTTACAGTCATTTTAGTCAACAACAGTTGGCAGGAAAGATTGTATGCTGTATGCTTTGAATCACCGTGTGCAGTTCTCTACTTTTGATACTCAGCCCAACTCACGTGAGTCTTTACAACCTGTGATGTATCTCTGGATACTGCAGTGTGACTGTGTGAATAAGGGCTCAGATAAAACCGTGCTTTGGAAAAAGTACGTGAATGACCGACCACTGCACCCAAAAATTTGATTGTTGAATATCTGATTACAAAACCATGTGCATTAATCTGTTGCTGTAACAGTCTCTGCTCTTCTGGAAGGGTTGTCCACATAATTCTGGAGACCGACAGAAGGGATTTGCTCCCATTCATCCACAATTGCATCGGTGAGGTCGGCCTCCGATGTTGAGCGATAATTACTGGCCCACAGCTGGTGTTCCATTACATCCCAAAAATTCTGGATGGGGAAAAGGTCAGGGCTCTGTGCACGCCAAGTTTTTCAACACCAAAGGCAGAAAAATATTCCTTTATGGACCTCACTTTGTGCACAGGGACATCTTCATGTTGAAACAGGAAAGAGCCTTTCCCAAACTGTTGTCACAAAATTGGAAGCACATTGTTGTCCAAAAGATTATAGTGTGTTATAGCATTAACAGGTCCCTTAATACTTAATTACCTCCTAATACTAAAGCAAACCGGGCTTTTTATGATAAGAAAACATCTAACATAAAAAAAAACACACGTCTGGATCCCCATCAAAATCTTATCTGATTGTTTCTTGGCTCTGTGCCTACTTATTAAACAAATCTCAAAGAGTTTGGATTATCAGGCATATTCTGCCGAAAGACAACAGACGAAATTACTTACATTATGAGGAGAGAATAAAATATCCTTATGGAAGGTATTAAGTAAATACAGCTTAAGTCTTTTTGTGGTTATATAAAACGCTTATATGCTTTATTGCCAAAAGTTAGATGAGAAGATCAATGCCGCTCTTAGATCTGTCCATTAATTATAAAGCTACAGCCAGCAGATGGTTAGCTCCACATAACACAAAGACTGGAAACAGGGGGAAACAGCTAGCCTAGCTCTGCTCAAAAGTTGCAAAATCGGCCTTATTTTTACACTCTGGGTTTTGTACAGATTAAACAAACTTCAGAGGTGCTGGTAGGTGAATTTTGTCACCTTTGGACAGAGCCAAGCTAGCTGTTTTCCCCCGTTTTCCAGTGTTTATGCTATGTCAAGCTAACCGGCTGCTGACTGGAGCTTCTCGGCAAGAAAGCGAATAAATGTATTTCCCAAAAATGTTGAACTAGTCCTTTAACAAAATGATTAAATGCATTAAAACAAACTAACCCTGGAAGTGTATCACATGCATATCCTCCTTTGAGGTCTGCACTTCGCAGCATCATCTGCCACCAAGATCCAGGTTTGACATTCTACACAATCAACTCCCTCCTCCTCCCTGCCACTTCCTCACCAACTGTGCTGCCTCTGGCTCAGGTAACAGCTGGACAAGTAGCAGGTCACATCTGCCAGTGACTTCATCAATCTCTACTTTCATCTCAGTCTGTCATCTACCCCTGATCACTTTCTCCTCCTCTACACCTGCTCCGACAGACCAGGCTGTTCTCAATTCATTTTTCTCTACTATACATCCATTGACATTTCCCAACCATACCGTATCGACTGGTTTGACTTTTTCATCGGCAGTCCACTGTTCTTCTGTCACTTCTCACAGCTCTGCTCTCCCTCTGTCCCTCCATCCACACATTCCTGAGCTTTCCTCCTCTCAGCCTGGGTCATTATTCTACCATTATCTCTTTAATTAGCTGCTGATTGGATCTGTTTTTTAATAACAACATAATGGGCGCTCTGGAAGACCACTGGGGAAGGACCAGGCACTACAGGAGGCACACTGAGGTAAGTGCAGAGATAAACAAATGTAAGACGGACAGGTGGAGAGAGATCAAAAAGTTAAAAAGTAAGAGAGCGAGCCAGGAATACAGGGAGGAGTAAGAGAGAGAGACGTTCAGTGAGCAGAAGATGAAACCACTTTCAGCTCTCTTGGTTTAGAGACGGTGAGTCACGGTTGGTCTCTCAGCTCTCATAAGACATCAGGCAAATTTTTATTGGTGTGGGAGAAAAAAACCAATATCAGACGCTGCTGAAAAGCTCACACACATGCAAAAACAAATACACAGACACACACACACACACACACACACACACTTTCATAACCACTTCACCGATTTTATAACTTTTCTTTATGAACTTGACATGCTTCTAGACACCATGGCTTTTGACAGTACTCTCTGTATCTAGTACAAATGCCCTGTTAAGCAGCCAAATCCCGCATCTGGTGATGCAGTCACCAGCAGCAAGAAGAACCACTGTTTTCCTACTTTGTCATCTAATTTTAGTTATTCTGGTGTAAAAGTCTACTTTTTATCTGGTAGGGAGGATGATTAGAAGCTTGAGGCCACAGTGAGTCTGTCTTGCTTTGGTTCACTTCATTCTTGCATCATCAGGTGAAGGCTTTTGGGGGCATGAAATGAGCCATGCTACACAATGTAAGAAGAGCACTGACAAATGTAATAGTGCTTATATGCATCTCATTGTGTGACAAATGCACAAAGGCTAAAAATCCTTTTTTTATTGATTTTATGAATCCATATGAGCTGAGTTTTTTTTTACTGAGGGGTGCTGTCTGTAAAGCAGTTTATAACTGTTTTTAAAATTTCTATTAAAATGACCTTTACTTATTATAATCATCAATAGTTAACCACAAACTTTAAAGGTACACACATTTCAAGACTTTGAATAAACTAAGGAAAATAAGAATATTGTGTTTCCAAATGTATCATTATTCAAAATGTAGGTCTGATTTAGTGCAAGATGGAGGTGGATGTAAACCAACCTTTTACCAGCATCAATAAAAAATAACTATTTAATTGTTGTCTAGTGTTTGTCCTAGTATGTAAAGATATCCCAATCAATCTGAGAGAAACAGCAGGTTCGTCCTGTGTCACTTAAACATCCTCAATATAAAGCTTAATTCATGACCACATAAGATCGAAGTCTCAACTAAGCAAGCCGTAACTCACATAATGCAGACATACGCATGCACACTCTTCTATCAGAGCTGTGAAGTCAACACACAACATATGGTACAGATTCGTTCTTACAGGGAAAGTGTGGAGGCAAACAGCCTATATATCAGATGTCATAACTGCTGTTGTACGACATACCAGAGGGTAAAGACTTCATTACAGCTGCCATCTTTAGCGCTTCAATGTCAGTATCGACACTGGAACACAGCAGACAATTTGCAAAATTATGAAAACTTTATCATTATGGCAAACGCGTGGGTTCTGTGGTGGCCTTACTTTGCTAGAATGATGAGCTGGGAGAAATAAACTACTATGCCCATTTTTAGTAATGAAGAAAATGTCACCTGAATGTAAAAGGAGAGCTTTTTAAAGCGTTTTTTGTAATAATAACAATAATCATCTTTTATAGAGCACTTTTCAAAATCCGAGTTACAAAGTGTTTCACAAGGCAGCAAAATAAAACAGACAAGTCATAAAATCAATACATCTAAAAAGGGAAAAGATGAAAACAATTTAGTGTATAAAAACAAGTCAGTGAAAGGAGATAGTTCAAAGAAAGTTGAATCTCATGCAAGGACAGAGGGCCGCAGAGGTCTCTCTTAACACCGAAAGTAGGGCTGTGCAATATGAAGAGAGATATATATATATATATATATAGTGTGACGACAGAAAGACGGTAATATTTTTCGCCATTTGGACAATGCTTCGCGTTCTTCCACACGGCACGGATTCACGCAGGAAATTTGCATGAGGGCAACACAAGCAAACATGGATAAGAATGAACGTGACACGGAACAGGGCAATTCTGAAGAGGAGGACGACCAGCCAAGACAAAATGGGGAGCTCGTACCTAAAAGAGAGTCTACTGCTGTCTCATGGTTGTGATTTGGGTCTGAAAAGTCCAACACGGACCAGAAAACCGTGTTTTGCGAATTATGCCGCGGACCGGTCACAACAACAGACTCAAACACGACTAACCTCTTTTATCACCTATGCAATAATCATGTCCAACAGTACGGAGAAAGTCTATAGATGAGAGCCACAAGTAATACAATCGAGTGCCCAAAACAAACCCCAGACTCAGACGTTGCAAGAGATTTTTGCATGCGGCACACCAGAATCACGAAGATGGAAGGAAGTAACAGAATTTACAGAAAAATGTTCTATATCGTGATATGTATTGTTACCTTGATATGAAACAACCTATACTGGGATATGAGATTTTGGTCATATTGCACAGCCCACACTGAAAGCTTAATTAACACATCCAGTCAGGGTTAGAGCCCGATTACTCCTTCGCTCTCTCTGATCCCTTAATCTGCTTCCCTCATTATGTGCGTCTCCCTCTGTCACATGTTAATAGCCTTTTCTCCCCTCCGGTCTTGCTGTCCAACTTCTCCACATCACTCTCTTCTTGAAGCATGGTCCCAGACTGTTCTCTGCTGAGCTCTGTCTCCACATTTCACTAAAACCCCTCTTTCTTCAGTTTCTCACTTGAGACAGACATAACAACCTGAAATTCCAGACAGATAAAGAGATGCTTCGATATCTACCACGGATACAGACAGTCTGTCAGAGGCGAGAAGCGGCGGAAGAACAGAAATGAGAGGAGACAAATGTGAGAGAGATGACTGCAGGTTGCGGTGTTCCCTCAGAGCTAAAACATCCTACAATTACAGTGTTTTAGTGTTTAGAAGTTTTACCTTGTATTACCTCCGTATTGACTGTCAAACCTCAAATTTAGACAGAGATTTAGTCCTGAGTGCAGAGGTAGAAACAACGTCTTACGCTTAAAAAAAAATAAATAATAATATTATATACATACATACATACATACACACACACACACACACACACACACACACACACACACACACACACACACACACATACACATACATAACTGACCGCTGCTCAGTCAGAGACGCTTGCGTCAAACAAATGACCATCTATAGCACATGTTTGAGCCAGCTTGACTCTCCGTCCAAAGTGCTTGTTAGATGATTGGACAGCACATCTTACAAACTAGTCCTGACAGACCATAAGTCACCCCTTTAACACTTCGGTTTGGCGGCAGGAAAGGCTCTGCTCTGGGATGGAATTCTCAGATAATCCGAGCAGCAACAAGGATACGCCCTAAGAAACACATACGTAAACATTAAATCTTAAAAAAAAAAAAATTTGGGATGGTGGAAGAAGCTGAGGAAGCTGCTGCAGCAAAGTCCACTGGCTGCACACCTATGTGAATAAGATTGGCCATTACTACTCAGCCGGTGGCCAGTAAGCTGATGAATGAGTCACTGGTGGTCAAGCATGAATAACACAACTGATGCCAATCAGCTAATACAAGGGCCACTTCAGGCCTCTGCCTGCACTAATGCTATGCTACACCATGGTGGTAGACAGAGCTGTGATGAGCTCTCAATTTGCTGGTCTTTATTCCAACCCTCAGCTACGGTTACAAGCTTCTCCTGACTGAAAGAACAAGACTGTAGATGGGAGCAGCTGAGATGAGGCTTCGCAGGGGGTTGTCCGCTAAGTGGTTCAGGCAGTGTTCATTCTGGCACCTGATTTAGTTTCAGTCTTAGTCTTTTGATGAAAATGTGTATCGGTTTTAGTCTAACTTTAATGTATTGATTTTTGTTGGTTTTAGTCAATGAAAACTAGACCTTTTAGTCTAGTGTTTGTCAGTGAAATTTTAGCCTCATTTTTGTCTTGAATTCTTAATTTTGATGCTACAGCTGCTGCCATCTTTATTGTATATAGCTATTATTGTTACAGGTTCTTTCTTATGGTGAGTTTAGTGGAAAAGGCAGTTGTTTCACACATAGTGTCCATGCATGACTCATTTCCAAACTCTGGAAATAAGTGAGTAACTAACTAACTGAATATTAAAACACCTAGCATTACCTCAGCTTCAGTACCTCTGTTCTCCACTGCAGAACGGCAAGTATTGCAGATTCACTCACTTGTTCGATAAATACTGTTCACTGTCTGGGTTTAGTTTGACAGGAAAAGCTAAATCGTTGGATAACATTAATAATGATCATTAAAATGGATAGCTAACTGAAAATAACATTAACCTCCCCGCATTTAATGATGTCAATGTTAGCTTACATTTTTTATAACTGTCGGTGTGCTGCCTGCATGTTTTCATAGTTTGGGCCCGATGTTTTGCTGCCGCTTCTTGTCTAATTTTCAGTGGAGCAGTTTGTTGAATAAGACTTTGCATTTCATTCAGTTTTTATTTGTTGAGGAAAAATCATCATCATAGTTCTCACTTTTAAATGTTACTCTTAATTTGGTTTTATTCTTGTTTTCCTCGCGAAAAATAGGTCTTCAACAAATATTTGTCATAACGGTTTTTGGTGACTAAATTAACACTGGATTCAGGAAGACCTCAGAATCAAGCCACAGCTCCTCTGCATCGATAGGTAGGATCAGGTAGTTTGGGAACCTATGAAGGATGCTTCCTGGTCAGCTCCCTTTGGATGCTTTCAAGCATGACCAACTGGGAGGAGACTCACAGGTAGAACAAGGACACAATGGAGGGATGGTGGTGTCTTGAGGAACTTCTTTGGATGGGGACATTTGGGATGCTCTGTTTGTCCTGTTTCCACCACAACCCTGATTAGGATAAGTGACTTAAAAATGGATGAATAAGGCAACATCAAAAACATTTCTATAAAAGCGGGTTACGTTAGATTGCTTGACATGACACTCGTTCTGGGTGTTAACCATTTATTACAACAATAGGGCACATTTTGTTTTAGCGGTGTGGCTCTGCTCCCATGATACTCCAAAATATATCTGCACATGTGAGGCACAGACTTGTCTCTGACCACACAAAGACCAGGCAGAGTGTGAGATACACAACAGTTAAATTTATATGAAGTCATGCTGAATGGAGAAATCTCAATGCTAATGCAGGTGGAGGTGTAGGGAGTTGCGCCACTGAGATGCAGGCGGTGGTTGTAGCGGCATGGGAGCAGCACTGAGCAGAATGAATGAGCGCCACAACTGCAGTATTTATGTGCTGTCCGGTTGCTTGAATTGGTGCTTGTGCTTATATATGACTGTATGTAACACGTGAATTTAACTTCTACGCCTGCCTAAACAACAATGTGACTCCTTTTAGCATTAGTTGTCAAACCCCAATGTTACATACATTATTTCCATCATACGTCTATTGGTTGGTTACAATATGTGATGGCTAGGTCATGGATTCTTGTTTTTGATACTGTCTGTATTTCCCACTTGTTTTCGCGACGATGAGACTGTTCCACTTTATGTATTAAATATCTACACAGCGTTTCTGATTGATGCACCTGCAGCTCAGTCACAAATGATTTAGTCACTTTGATGATGCGTTTGCTGTCTGATGTCGCTTTGAAAACTCACATGACAACGTGCTGATTGTCAGACCTCTTTTAATAACTCACATATGCTGCTAAAAAAACCTCACATCACTCACCTTTGTGGCAGTATTTGCAATTGTGATTTAATTACTTCAAAGTTAAAGCCCCCATGTACATAAATTGATATACACAGGTGTTTAAAAAAAAAAAAAATGAAGGGACTGGCTGGTAAAATAAAAGAAATATCGCAGTGCCAGAGGATGAAAGACATGATAAATGATGATAAATATGGATTATTTAGGAGACGTAAAGTCTCCCTCAGCCGTTTTCTTATTTGAGCTGAATTAATCTGCTTTTTACTTCTAAATCACTCGCTGTGGGAGATGTCTGTAGCACACCCATTAAAAAGGCATTACCAAAGGCACTTTACTCACAGAGAAAGATGTGATAGAGTAAAGTCAGCCTGGCTCCTTATGACTGATGATCCCCCCCCAGAGCCATAAGGATGTCAGTTTATGTTCCTAGCACATGTGCACAGCGTGTACAGGAAAATAAACTCCCAAATGCATACATAGATGCAGATTTACATAGGCATGGTGCACACGGAGTATTTGTCATGCACAAGAGGATAAACTGGAGAGAAATGAGTGAAATCACTGATGTTGTTATTCAGAGCTGGCCATGGAGAACATTGTTGTGTTACTGAATCAATAAAGTCCTTTTGAAATCAAATAAAATACATGCCACACCACCAAAAACATCAATAGCTACAGTATAAATCATATCAATGCTTCCCAGGGAAGAGAATTTGCAGGTGATTGATTATAGCACTCTGAAAAACACATTCAATATCAGGAGAGGACAGATACCCAGGCAGACTGTAGTGTAGCAAACGACCTGGACTTTAATTTAAGATAGCAAGTCATTAGCCTACTATGAACCTGTTAAGGTGTGAATGGGGATAGCAGCGACTGACAGAGAGCGAGAGAGAAAGAGGGAGAGATCGGGACTGTGAGGAAAAACAAACCTGTTCAAAGAATTCGTCCATGAAGCCTTTTTCCATCCCGACAGCGACTTCGTCCTCCTCCTCTGCCGTCTCCTTTCCCTGGACAAACACAGATAAAATTAGGAGTTATATGAAATAAAAAACATTTTCACTGAAATAATTCAAGGCATATTTGCACTGCCATAGCACTGGTCATGACTGGACAAAACCAAACAATGTTGGGTCGGTTTTTTTTTGGTTCTGTTTTTTTTTGTATAGTTCAAGGTTAAATGGAACAGTATTAATACTCTCCCCACCTTTCCACCCATCAACTGATTAGAAACAAGGAGCACTTAATGACCCTAATCAAAACCACAGGTCGAGTGATTAGCAAGTTATTATTGAATTAGTACCTAGAGGCAGAGAAAACCTTGAATTTTACACACTTTTTCCTGCACACACATAGCACATATGTATACATGCATACACCAGCATGTCAAGGGATATTAACATTTCAGCTTGAAGGAATAGTTCAACATTTTGGGAAATACATTTATTTGCTTTCTTGCTGGGAGTTAGATGAGAGGATTGATATCACTCTCATGCCTGTACAGTAACTACGCTAGAGCCAGCAGCTGGTTATCTTAGCTTACCATTAAGACTGGAAACAGGGGGAAACAGCTAGCCTGGCTCTTTCCAAAGATAACAAAATCCACATACCAGCACCTTTAAAGCTCACCGATTATTATGTTATGACTCATTTGTTTAATCCGGAAAAAAATCATATTATAAAAACAAGAAGTTGTAGTTTTTATAGGGACTTGTGAGTTGGATTATTTCTTAGAGACAGTGGTTCATCTTCTCATCTAACACTCATCAAGAAGTCTCAAAACTGTTCCTTTAAATAAATTCTATGAGGACTGTCGTCCTTTACAAAAATAACCCTATAGGTTGTCTGTGCGAACAGCTTATTATGACCCATAGTTAAGTTTTGATGTTAGGTGACCTCTAGCAGCCGCAGTAATTATGACGGGGGGCAAAGGAGAGAAATTATGTGGGCTTTCCATTCCTAATTCAAACCATAACAAAACTAAAATAGATTTACATGGTCACAAAAATTACTAAGTATTAAAAAAAACACCTAAAGCCTGTTTGATGAGAGGGAAGGCTGCAAACAACCAAGAGTAAAACTTTATAGGATGAACCAGTAGATCTATAAAGTTTAAACTTCTCAAACTTTTCAGAATAGGGACCAGGGGTTACATTACGTCAATGATTCATTCTGAAATACATGCTCATTTGTAATCACATATTAGCCATTACGCTACATTAGCAGGATCTCATGTGGCTTCATCTCATTCATCTAGCCACTGTTAAACTAATTCAATATCCCATTAGCAGCCCATGAGCTCCATTTGCTTATCAGCACTGTGGAGAGGGAGTGTTGTTTTCGTCTTCTTTTAGCTGAAATAAAATTCCCCAACAGCAAGGAATGAATCTTATTTTATGACACATGACAGGGACTGTACCAGCTATGGGTATCAAAATTATGATTTTATATACTGTATTTCTCCTTCCCAACAACAGGCAGCTCACATCTCAAGCCACCCCCAACCTTCCCAACTTGTCTCGTTTGTTTCAAACGTGAGGCTTTCCATGTAGTGCCCTATGGATCACAGGGATAGTGTTGGGTAGGGGTGCGATGTTGGGTGTAGCGACCACAGTCGAAATTACAGGCCACACGATGCTCTGAGGCCAAGATAGCGTTTTTGCTACACACTTCCTTTCGAAAGGAAAGCACTGGAAAACTAAGAAGACAATTTCCCGAGCACCCCCTACATTTTAAAACAACTCTTCTAACCATTAGGCCCAATTAATATTTAAAAAACCACCAAGAGTCGTATCAAGATTTTCATGCCATCCATGTGTGCGGGCAGTCGGCCAGGTTCATCCAGACAGAGACATTAATATGCATGCATTATAGGCACTAAGAGGCAGGAAGCAGGAGAAACCATCATATGAGTTGGGTGATCAATTGTCATTGGCTGCTGCTGAGTCATCTTTAACTGTTTATACATCCATGATGGCTCCAGTTCAGTGACATGTTATACCACAGGGGACTGATACCCACCGTATGTCTGTGCTGGTAACATTACTGCACGTTAACAGAGGGCATTGCATGTACTTCTGTGTTCTGCTGAGGCTCTGTGGAAAGTTTGAATATTGTTTTTTTTTTCCTGAAGTTTCTTAGTGTATAGTCAACTCAGCAGACACAGACACTCGCTTGATGGTAGAGCAAAATCCACTGAAGTCCAACGAATCACAAAGCAACAAAGAAAGGAATGCTGAATGGGAATTTCCTTTTTTTTTATATGATACAATAAACAAAACTAGGTCATCTCTACAAAACTACAAAAGATATTTTTACATCTCACAGTAGGAAAAGCACAAGCGTTGATAATACAATTGATGGCTCACTGTCACGTCTTACTGGGACACTTGAATACAACAGAACCATTGTTAATGTTATCAGTAACACCTGTGCTTTTCCTACTAAGCCGGGTGAAAACGTCTGCTGTATAAAAAGGTCTACTGAATAACAAAACAAGTATAAAAAGACATAAGTCAACCCACATTCACCTCGTTTCAAGGTATGGGCAGAAAAGGTGCACGAGAGATGCACAATGACGTTTCAAGTTATTTAAATACAGCTGTCTAAAATTTGCAACATATCAATTTACGTAACCCTGTTTTTCTATGAGAAGGAAGAGATAAAGTGTCTTCTAAACATCCCCAAAAAAATAGTCTCTGTTAGGAAGTTAAGTTTTTTTGGCATATATTGAAGAAACATATAATAAAACTGACCAAAATTAATTGCACATTAGACATTCGCAAATTAAAGATTTTCCTTTGATTCTGCATGTTCCACAAAATGACTTTTGTCAAATGGAACCTGTGAATTACATTAAACTGCATTCATTTGTGTCTCGTGTTTACCAAACAATAATGGATAAGAGCTAATGCATGCTTTTGATGTTTTCTCAGACACAAAGTGATCTTGTGGAGCATTAGCATGTGATGTGCCGACACAGAGGGGGAGGCAGAGAGGAGATGTGGGGAAATGGGGAGAAGAACAGTGGGAGAGGAACCAGTTCTCGAGAAAAATATCTGTGAGGACAGACTTCAGTGAGAGATAGCGAGGCAATTGGCACAAATCTACGTGAGAGAAATGCAGAGCCACTGTCATCGAGGTAATATTATTTGAACACACTCAATCTAGATTTTATCTGACAAAAACTTGATCATTTTATGCTGTTTATATAAAGGGTTTATATTCACTATGACTAAAATTCACCATAAAACCTTTGGAAAATAAATTCTGTCCAAATCAATGAAGTGTTTAATGTGCTTGACTGTCATGACAATATGGTGAATATCTTTTTCTTGGTGTGTGTCTCATTTTGGAACAAAACTGGTTTTAATAAATAAAAGTTTGATGCTGGTGTGGCAATGACGAGCATGTGAAGAACTGCAGAGTATTTGAAGCAGAGAGAAAAGAGGCAGCAGCAGCAGCAGGAGGCAGTGGAGGAGGAGGACAAGCAGGGAATCAGAATAAGCCCACAGAAAACCCGTAATGTGTTCAGCCTCCACAGAGAGATCCTGTATCTCTTGCAGAGAGAGGAGGGCTTTGGTCTGGTTTTACTTTGAGTGGTCAGGAGGGGAGACAAATGAGCAATGCACCCCAAACCGCCAACTCCCACCCAGATCTGAAGCACCTGCTGAGCCTCACAAAGAGACTGGGAGAGGCCTTTAGTGCTGCACCCAGGCTACAGTCTTGGATTTAACTGTCCACACACAGCAGATGCTCTGAGCCACACACGAAAATATAAATGCACACTAAAGCTAGAACTGCAACTAACGTTAATTTTCATAATTGATTAATCTGCCGATTATTTTCTTGATTAATCAATTAATCGTTTTGTCTTTGAAATGTCAGAAAATCATGAAGAAAAGGCCTGTTGTAATTTCCCAAAGCCCAAGATGGAGTATTCAAATAGCTTGTTTTATTCAACCAACAATCCAAAACCCCCAAATATTCTGTTGGTAATCAGATATGACAAAGAAAAGCATCAAATCATCACATTTGAGAAACTTGAACCAGTAAATGTTTGGAATTTTCTCTTGGAAAATGACTCAAACAATTAACTGATAATCAAATTAGCTGCTGATTAATTTTCCAATAATCATCTAATCAAACTACAGCTGACACACGGATAATATATAACAGACGGTAAACACATGACGAGAACAAGGCCTATACAAGCTGGCCCCCATTAGGCCACAATCCTTCAATGCACTCTGCCTCTTGGGCTCACACTTTGGTAAAACACCCAGGCAGGAGTAGTGGCTTGATTATGCTTTTTATTAGATTAGAGAGTTGTTCCAGGCACCATGCCACCAGGGAGTCGCTCCATGAAGACAAAAGGCAGTGCCTGCACATCCAGTGTAAACAGAAGGAGGAGGAAATATAGTCCAAGAGTGAGGGAGCAAGAGATAAACCAGACATCTAGTGAGCAGGCTGATGTCAGCACAGAAAAAGGAGGAGGAGGACAACCGGGGCAACACAACAGTTATTGCAAGCTGTGAAAATGTAAGCGCATGTCCAATAAGAGGACACAGTGTGTGTGTGTTGATGTGTAAGTAGTCAGGTGAAAGGGAGAGGGAGGGAATAAAGTATGCTTGCAAGTCTTATGCATTCAGACCCTTTTCACACTTTTATCTGAGAATACAGGGGAGAAAAGCAGTCAGAGACAGTTCAAGTAGAGATGGAAACCCATGTGGGCAGTACTTCATTGTCCGTTTGTGTTTCCATATTAGGGCAGACCTGTTTCCCGCATCTTTGTAATACGGCCAATTCAAGCAGCTTCCTGCAGTCCCATTAGAAATGACTCATAAAAATCTGTGTCGGCTGCACTGAGGAATAGTGAGAGCATAACCAGCTTTATCATCATAATGCAGCTGAGCTAGGTAACATTCATTATGGATGTGTGCTCACCCTTATACACACACACTTGCACATTTTATTATTTATTCCTGTTTTCTACATTAGACAAACACAAATATAAAATAAAAATTGACTTTTTTGTGCTCCACTTGCAAAGCCTTGCTGCTTACATGGTTTATAAGTCTGCTCATAGTTCAGGCAAAGGAAACTTGAAGAGGTCAGTGACCAAGTGTTTTTTCAGGCTCAGGCCATATGCTCAGTACACACGCACACACACACACACACACACACACACACACACACACACACACACACACACACACACACACTTACTTTCTTCTAGTCTATGACATAATGTAGCCCCTAGCCCCTAACCCTTGCTTTATGCAGTGTTCATGTTTTTCGGGAATCACTGTCATTACCAGTTTCCGACTTGTAAATGGTGTTCATGTCGACATCAAAGTCATAAATGTGACTCATATCTCTGAAAGCTCTGATATAACCAACTTAATAATACAGAAGTAGAGAGAGATATGGAGCTACAGTGTGTTGTCAGTGCACACTGTCTTCATTCACTGAATTTTCAGATGATGTGAACGCTCAAGTCTAGTGAACTGTCCCATCTCTATCATCATCCATCGCAAGTAGCGTTACCGTGGCATTAGCCTAAACATAATTTTAACCTAAAGGGTCAGTTCACCGAAATAACAAAACACAGAGTTTCTCACTTACCATTAGGAGTAACTCACCATGAGTAAACTTTGGTTTAATTTGCCCAGCATGTGCTTCTAAGATTTCTGCTGCCACCCCAATACCATTAAGGAAAATGAGATTTCATTTGTGGTGCTCACATAATTGAAGCATACACAGCATTTTGGATACTCTGGATAGTCTTCGGATCTTGCATTGAACAGTTTTCATAGACAACATCATAGACAGCAAGGGCTATGACTGACCCAGAGTGACCGAGACATTGTTTCTGGAAATACATGTCGCTGTTTAATTTTTCACATGTAATTCTTCGATTCTCTGAGTAGGACAAACAAATTTCGACAGCACACATACACACAACCCCATATATATTAATAGCCCTGGCCATGCCTTCATCTGCTCCCATGCTAAAGCCATCTGGACATTCACCACCTATACACCAAGAGATCTACAGTCTATCTGCATGGGGGAAACAGCTGGCAGCAAAATCACGCAAGAAAATTAACCTTCACTTACATTTTAAGCATGAAGACTCATACTCTGTATGGGTATTCTTATGAAAGCCAGGACTGAACTGAATATATTAGGTCACCAGAACAATCAATACAAGAGTCAAGAGTATGAATTACAATATTTCTGTATCCATATAATGATTATGTAACTTTAGAGCCAGCCAAGATTTAGTTTTCTGTCATATTTTGGTCGTCAGAGAAAGTTGACAAAAGCGACACAACCAAACCACAAATCAACACACAGGCCTCGCTGACTGATTGCCCTGCTGGTCGGCTGCCTGAATGGCTGTCAGAGTGAATGACCGGCTGACGGCAGAGGAAGACGCAGTGTTGGGCTATCGAGACAGGATGATTACACAACCAGGGAGCCGTGCGGGTGACGATACGACACAGGAAGTGATACACTGAGCCGAAAGACAACCAGTCAATTGTAAAACTCATTCAGTTCCATTCAAATTACTCACAACACCACCAGGAGCAGTCTTCGAAGGAAATCAACAAGTCTCCATCTTTGTTTCAGGGCATTAGCATGAATTCACGCTGATGTTTTTCAGCTGGAAAAAAATGATGCGGTACATTTCCCCATGTGCACAAACTGATCAATGCACTCCTGCTGATAACTTGCTCATAAAAATACAGATCAATGCTTTTTGTTTTAGTCATAGATATGTATGTGCTGCAGCACTATCCGTACAAGCTTCACTGTTATCTATACACATCTATGCCCTGGAGTAGAGCACAGCTAATTGTGGGAGCAATCACAGAGAAGAAAATCCATTCTTCTGTTTGCCCAGGACATCTGGGTTTGAATCTAGTACAAGTTCAGATCTAAGCACTATGCCTTCTGTTCAGCACAATTAACACCATTCAAAGCAGAAAAGTTGAATGGGAGAAATGGCCATGAAAATGGCGACAAACACGAATGAGACTTATGCAGCTTTAAAGGTTGTTATATGTCGACTTACAGAAATAACAAGGTTAACTGCCTCTAGCAACCTCAATCACGGTTTCTGTGTTGACTGAAAATGGCATGGATGGGATAAATATGTCACTTGCTACTGGCAATTCAGTCTCCTCATCAGGCTTACAGTTTCTCACTGAGATCTTGAAGTCTGGACATAAATTACCACAAATTTAGAGGCCTCTTTAAACAACGACTTGAGACCTCTAAATCACTACTCATGTCGGACGTGTGTAGTGATTCAAATAGGTCTGGTGTTTCTCTGGTTGGAAAAATAAAAAAAGATGGAAGTAAGAGCAGGTGTGGATGCGATTGATGTAGCTGTACAGGCTGATGCAAGTCAACTTGAGGAAATAACTACTCTTAAATTGGTATATCTCTTCAACTGACGTAATAAATCTTAAGTTAACTGCTCCTAGCAGTTGCTACCGCAGATTTCGTGTTGGCTGAAAATGAAATCAGTGGGACGGCTACGTCACATCTGATTGATAAGGTGAGGGTAAAACAAAAACCGGCCGTTCTAAGCAGAAAACAGCTTACATAAACACAATGTTAGACTGAAAAATCAGGTGAAACAAAGTATTGTGGCAATTTAGTCTGACAATCAGGCTCAGAATTTCTCAGAGGTCCTAGGATCTGGAATTCAAATCCCACAAATTTCCCAAGAAATGTATAAAAAGCATGTTATGAAATTCATTGCGAACAGCTAGTGTCCTTTTATCGTGCATCTCCATTGACGGCAGTTACAGAGGTTTACTCATTACTCATTAAGGGGCCACCTGATAGGCTTCTTGGCTGTTTTGGCTCCATCAGCATATCTGTTGCAACTACGATTCTTTCCTTGTTATTTTGCCTTTCATAGTTTTCCTTTGACTTTTTTATATGGGGTTTTCTATTTGATTTTGTTCAAATAAGCATACTTCTAATATCTCAAGCACAAAGGCTTTGCATTCCAGTGAAAAACAGATCTGGTCGAGGTTAACAAGGTGGTTTTATCAGCCGTGCCCGCCGAGAGCAGGGTTCAGCACATACATGTAGAAGAATAATGTGGGTGGGAGAAGAGATGACGCACTGCCTGCACAGCAGCACAGAGTTAAAGTGTGTGCATATGCAAAATTTCATTTTCCTTAAAATCCTCCTCGATGTCCTCCCCCTTTAATCATCTTCCTTTTTCTCTCTCATTCTCCCTGTCCGTCAATCTCTTGCCTCCTTCTCTCTCGCTCTCCTTTCTCCAGACTAAAGCTTCACTACAGAATCGTTGCAGCAGCAGGCCCACACAACATGGACTCAGTTACCTTTGCCTCACTCTCCCTAGTCATACCTTCACTTTGTTTTTTTTTCTTCTTTACCGTCACACTACCCTTCCTCAAGATGACGTCAGCATTCATTTATTCAACCCAACTTACACTTCAGATGTTTTAATGTGTTGTTTATATTACCTTGTCCTGAGAAAAAACTACATCTCATTCTGCTATATGTTTGTTTTTATGGATATGGTTGGAATAAGAAATAGCTGAAACTTGATCTTGATCTTCCTCTTTCAGTGTCTCCCACCACAGTTCATCTTATCCCAGATTTTATCCCTATTTGTTCTTCCTCCCATTTTCCTCTCTCGGTCTTTCAAACACCCCCCGCCTCCCTCACATCTTTCTGACCTTTAACAGTGTAATCATCAAAGTGATGCCATTTAAACACATCCAAATATTTTTCAAATTTACTAACTGCCGGACTACAAATGATTAAATAATGACTTATTAAATGACCTACAATGCGATAATAACACATCTTTCCACAAATCAATGATAATCAATTTCAGGCAAGAATCAAAATGTCTGCAGCTGCCAATTCTTACAGAGATAACTCTTTCTGTCGCAGGGACTCAGATGAGATGACTGACCTTTTAGACTAAATAGTCGATGCTTACTTCTATTTTGGCTTGTTAGCACATAATTGGCTGATGGATATGATTATACAAATTATATGCTGCTGCAGATATTCATACACAAACTTGTCTGTCCTGGGCTTGCGTGTAGGCAGCTGCAGGTGGTCGGCCAGTGAAAATGTCATAAATCTTCAATTGATCTTTAATGACAGATCGCAGACAGGGAAAATAGATGTGCTGTCACCGCCTATGCCATGGCTTTTCCCACCCTGTGGAATCTATTGAGAGCGCCTCACTCCGTAACTCGTTGACCATGAAGGATTATGACAGCACCAATGCGTCACTAACACGATTACATTGTAGATACGGGGGAAATGTAACCGAGAGTGAGAGGGATGTCAAGGAATTGCAGGATGTGTAGAAAAATAATCATGGCAGTAGAGATGGAAGAGCTATAGGGCAGGAAGTGCAGAGAAACGCTAAGAAACATATCAGAAAACAAATGTGGAAAGAGGCAGAGAGACAATATTTAAAGAAAAAGAATATTTTAGGGCTGAAACTAAAGATGAGCAGAGTATTTTCTCAATTAATTGATTAATTTTTGTTTTTTTTTAAATGCCAGAGAAGGGTAGAAAATGCCCATCACAATTTCCTGGTGATGTCTTCAAATTGCTTGTTTTGTCTGAACAACAGTCCAGAACTCAAAGATCTTCACTTTTCTATGACATAGAAAAAGAAAAGCAGAAAATCTCCCCAACTGAGAAACTGATTTTCGCTTGAAAAATGCCTACCAAAGTTACCAAAGTTGCTGCCGATTAATTGTCTGTCAATCGACTAATTGATTAATCAACTATTTGTTTCAGTTCTAGAATATTTGTAATGGTGGAAATAGTAAAATCTTTTTCAAAGAAAGAAGTCTTAAAAGGAGACTGTCTTCCCGAGAAAAACAACAGCAGATGTGTCAGATCTGGAAAAAAACGCTTATATATGTCATTCTGGAGGGCAACTGATGGCAAAGAATCTATTTCTTGTTTACTTTGGAGGACTTATTAGTTAAAAGTGCCTGTTTAGCCTCAAGCTGGCGAGATTTAGCATATTATTATTCTGCAAGATTATCACCAAATAAAGACAGACAGAGCTACTTAGGGCCTAATGAGGTCAATGACAGTTCATTTGGTCGTAAATTATGTTTAAAGGTCTTAATCTCTAACAAGAATCTGTGATAAAAAGTGTTATCTATGCTGCTACAGAACCATCCCGGTGCCATCGATTACGAGTAGATGTGGAAGGGGAGGTCGGCACACTACAAATTCAATTTTAGCAGCAGTAACAAAGATGACCCAAAGCTAATTCTCCCACAACAGATGTGGAAGGTTTGATTACATAATCATCTTTATTTATTATTAGGATCTCCATTAGCTTCAGGAGCTGCTACTCTTTATGAGAATCAAACCAGCGACAACATTTTACGACGCAGACAACACCACAAAACCAATCAGTAGTACAGCTTTATAAAAAAAGGACAATGATATCACAACACTTGGATTGGCAGGAAATCTCACAGGTAGGAAGAATCTAAAAAAAAAAAAAAAACTACTTAAAATGAATGTGATTGCTTATTTCATGCTTTACTGGAATGTGTCCTGCAAAACGGTTCAATCGACCATCCATTCCCACATTTCAAAACTAGCTATTAGCAGTCAACAGATACTGGATATCACTGCAACTGTCACCTCATCTGCATAGACAGACAAGTCCCTGGTGAAATGCCAGATCGGTCACACTCATTTCAAGGCTCATTAATGCAATTATGCAACCTCTATGTGTTGATGAATAATGAGTTTGTGAGTGTGTTTGTGTGCGCCTTTCTCATGGTTAATAGTGACAATATAGGAAAATGACAATGCATTTTACTGCGACTTTATTCGCCCCATCACTGATTTTAAGGATAGAGGCTCAACTGTGCGTCGGGACCAGAGAGCAGGCACAATTCTGAGCGTTTACAGAGGCCTGAAGCTTTGAATGAGGACAAATAAAACCTCTGACCCTGTACGATCGATTCAGTTCAACAGCAACAGCAAGGAAAGTGTCTCTTTTTCCTCGCTGCTGTTTGTGCCACTGAGAAAGTGTCAATAGCCAAGATCAGGTCAAGGACAGAAGAAAAAGAGGTAAAGATGTGGAATATAGTGGAATAAAGGGGACATGGATGTGAGCAGAGAAAAAAGATGAGGGATAATGAAAAGAAAAGCAGAAACAAGAGAGTCAAAGACACACTGCCTCTGAGTCGGTGCTCTACATCCATCCTATTAGTTAATGTGTCACTCTAACGCCGAGCAGTCAGTGACAGCGAGTGCCCCCGCCATACACACACACAGAAAGCTGCCTGAACCAATACTAACACTGACTAACAAAACTGCACAGAGAAGACAGGATGGAGAAAGGAGAGGAAAAATGTAGGGGAGGACAGGAAGCCAGCTGATAAATCACTGATAGGAAAAGAGCAAAAGCCAATAATGGAGGAACTCACCATTACAGAGAGAAATGAGGGGGTTATATTGAAGAGACAGAGATGGGAAAAAAGGTATATATAGTCAATCAAACAATGAGACAGAAGAAAAAAAAGACGGAGCTGGTAAAATGGCAGGAACAATTAGGAGATATGAGGGCAAAATGACCTGTTACAGGTGCAGCGTCCATAATACCTCCCTAAATGAAAAACTCACTGCCGCAAAATGATCAACAATCATCATCTGATTTATAACAGTACCTGTGGTGTGTGAAATGTGTAATAACCTCATCAGTATGTTGAGGTTATCTGTCGCCATCTGTCACTAAATCACTGCTGGGCCAACTGGAAGTGATGGGACGAGGGGAAGGGGAGTGGAGAAGGCCATCTGACCATTTTAGTTATCGAGACTGGCAGCTCTAGGCAGCAGGTTATTGAGCTATTGGAAGAACAGAGTCGTGGGCAGGTGCCGAGCTCATAAAGTAGTTTTATGTGCATATGGGCAATGTTGGAGCAGAACCTGCACCCTCACACAAATATGAGCAAAGCTCAATTTCCTGCCAAAATGACACACAAGCACATGGGTGAGTAAACTTGCAGTATGACTAAACACAGGCAAAGACAGAGCGGCAATGAAATCTGTTGCTGCTCCCATGCTTAGTCTGTATGTGAAAACTAATGCTTATGTAATATGTTATTTGCGTTTAAATTATTTTCCCCATTTAAGCAATTGGTAAAATGAAAAATGCAGCACGAAACAAATATTTTCACACTAGAAGAAAAAAAGTATCCCAGAGTCCAAAAAATAATGACAACATTTAACCGAGAGAACAAGTATTACAAAATGAAATGTTAAAAACTATTAACAATTCCAAAGATGTCACGATCTACAATAACTCGGTGTCACGCTAAAATTCATTATTTCCACTATCAGTGACATTCATAGAGTCACAGCAGGCTGCAGACTCCATTTTTTAGTGCCACAGAAGTCCCTAGGCTCATATTATCTTACATTAAAATTACCCCAGCGACAGATTTTATATTTGGGGTTTACATTTGAGTTTGACGTATCAGAATAAGTATCAGGAGAGAAAAAGTTGCACTGGTGCATTCCTAATCAAAATCTAAGGATCGTTTTAAGAAAGCCTTGGCATTGGGTTTTGTTTAGATAAATAATATCTGTGTTAAGTTTGACTTGCCTTGCCGTCACATATAATAAATGTGAAAAGTCCAACCCCAAACCGCATTATCCGCCCGTTGTAATTTTGTGCCGCAGACAACAGGATGGATGCAGCTTACTGAGAGCTGGAAAGTCAATTCAATAGGTGAACTCTGATTTTATTGTAGCCCGCAGCAGAATCCCCCCTTTTTTTTTTCTCCAGCTCACTTTCGATGATTTACAACCCAACTGTGAACATCAACAGTGAGCTGGGAGACATGTATATGGGGGTTAACCAGAATACACCCTGCAGGGATCAGCTCTCTAACCACTTTCAATGTGTCAAATACATTGGTCAGACGACATTTAGTTGTTTTGTTGTAACGTGACTCAACTCTCCAAACTCCATCCTTTTCCGTCCACTTGCTGTAGGTACTACAGGTCCTGGCTGTGGTGGCAGCAGGATAAGAAAGACAGCTCAGTCATCCTTCTCCCCAGCCACATCCTCCAGCTCCTCCTGAGGGATCCTAAAGCACTACCAGACATTCCTCAGGCGGGGCCAAAGGAATGCTCAACTGCACAGTCTCCTCCCAGGTCTCCTTCCCACTACTACCAGTCCAGTGGGGAAAATTTGCTGGTTCCAGCTTCTCAAAATATGAGCACTTGCTACTTTTCTTTGTTTTACATCACCGTAAATGAAATATCTTTGGATTTGGACTATTGGTCGGACACAGCAAGATGCTGAAAGATGTGATCTTGAGTCCTGGGAACTTGTTATGAGCATTTTTCACTATATAATTGATTAAATAATTGACAGATTAATCAGTATTGAAAATACTAATTAGCCGCAGCCCTGGACAACTGCACACTATTTCAGAGCTGTTATACAATCGCACATGCATCCTACACTGTGCTGTTATAAAGTGATTTCCAGACCCACTGAGACGTCTCCATGAGTTTCAAGAAGCTGCACCAACTTGAGGCTGTAAATGGAAAACAATATTAATCTAGTACTGATGGGAGATAACTGTCTGTGACTTGCAATTTACCTCAATTTTATTTGGTCCAGATTGCCTGAAATCTGGTCTGGCTGGAGCCGTTCTAGCTATGTCCATTTCTCAGACATGAAGGATATGCTCAAAAACAATAAGAGAAAATAGAATCAGCAGCTGACACATAGTCTCTGTCGGTCCCCAACAGTTTGGCTGAATATTTGCTGAGGTTTCTCACTGAAGCTGGAGAGTAAGATTCAGGCTATTTTTTTTCTGTCACTCTTGACAGCTGCATCTTTCCTGCACTTTGAGGAGGCAGCATGGCAGGCTGGAGACACGCCTCTACTGAACACACACACAAACACACACACACACGCACACACACACACACACACACGGCAGGGCTGGGCTGTTTCCCTTGAGGCCAATTCATAGATAGATCTTCACTGAAAACTGAGGACCCATAAATTGTTTGCCCTCTCCGTCCTCAGCTTAACTGCCAATTACCCGGATCTGACAATGGCCACTTTAACGCCACACAAACACACACATATACAATAGCCTATATTAACCTCAAGATCAGCATTCCTATGGAGGATAATACTCAGTGACTCCTCCTCTCTATCCTTGTCAAGGCAAAAAACCTACTCAGTCAAGAATCCTCTTGGTCTCATTTTAGCCCCAAATTCAACAGCAAATGGCTTTGAACATCAGTAATAAATAGTTTCAGACACTAAATGGGATACATGCAGGGATACTGCAACTTTCACAAGGTAAAACCGTGAAACCGAAAGATTTAATTTTTATGACTACAGGATGTTGGATAGGAAATCTGAATAATTTATGTCAGAGTGAACTCCCTTTTCTCTCCACATGCTCAGAGCCCCTAATAAACTGCAACACAGTTGTTTGAGATGGACAAAGCATGGTGCTCGGACCGCATGCGACGCGCAGAGGGCGGACATTTAACAGGTGGAATGGGCGAGGTGGGACCAATTTCCCACTCCAATCACACACACACACACACACACACACACACACACACACACACACACACACAGTTCAGGCCAGATCGATCAAACCACACACACACACACACACACACACACACACAATTCGTTCATTAGTGACATATTTCCACAAAGGCTAAAGAATTTTCAATCTAACTTTGTCTGGATAGCTGTTAAATTCTGAAATATTACAGAAAATGCTAAAATTTAACACTGAATATTAACCGAATGACCCTATAAAATTAAACTAAATACAATTAAGAACAAAGTGTCTGTCCACCAACTTCCTCTTGAGACCCAGACACGTCCTTTTTTAACCTATAAACTCCTTTAGGAATATAAGGAGGTGGGTCACAGTGAATAGCCTCTTGGTCGGGAGACTGAGCAGAAAATGGCTTTTCCTTTGATTAAACATCTGAAATCATTCACCCCAGCTGGGTTTTTGTCCTTCTTTACAAACACAGCAAAGCTCGGAACCAATAGGCGCCTGTGGCCGGTAATAAAACACAGAATTTCAGCCTCCATTTGAGCCCCCGAGAGTCACAACTGTTGCTCAAACAGCGCACCCGGCTCTGTGGATCTGCGCTTCCTGAATGCGCTTTTCCATCCTCTAAAAGGCGAATTCACAAAGCATCTATCCGCAGAACAGGTGGATGCTGACGATCTATTAAAGGAATAAAACAGTAACTCACATGTCTAAGTTCTTGCATGCGGTCCTTCATGGTTCCCCGTTTCTCCGGTAAATCACTCTTGCTCCTCCAGTTCCCGTTGTCTTCTGGATGCGTGTGATGATGGAGCGGCGAGGCGGACACCGACGGGATGATGTGAGACCGACCGAGGGTAGGAGGCGGCGAGGGGCGGTGACAACCCCCCCCCCCCACACACACACACACACACGTCGGTTCGGGTGCTGGGATGGTGGGACCACTTCACAGAAACGGGTGACGCGCGCGAAAGGTGAGGCGAGGCCTTCCGCCGTTAACCCGTTACACACCCGCAACTTCCTCTCAATCCGCACTAATTGACCCGCTTTTTTAAGAACATGAGCCTGTTGGTCCAAGTTTCTTTTTGTTTTCCGCCGACGCCCGTCCAACAGAGCCAAGGCTAGACGAACGGAGAAATGACCCGCCCGGGGAGGTTGGCTAAGGGGGTGAAATTGGGTTGGGTTGGGTTATCGATTGAGCAGGTTCAGAGATAACGCCCAGGTGGTTTGTTGTGTGCCAAAACGCACAGCGCCCTCCGTCGGAAACACGAGGTGCTGACTGGTAATGGAAGAAGTAAAAGACCGAAATGATCCCGAGAATCTTGTGCAAAAATGTAGATTTTAGACTTTAAATTGCAAGTTCACTGGTGTGCCTGAGACATTTTTTTTTTTTTTTTACACCTCTGCATATGAGAATATAGTTCAGTTCCTATAATTTGAACAATCAAAATGACCTCATTAATAGCATACATTAAAAGTGGTAATGTGCTGTTCTACTGAGAAGACTGGTCTACATAAACCATCAAATATACAAAAAGTTGTATAGTTGTATAGATAGTATATAGATAGCTTATTTTATTTCATTTGAAAGTTCCACATACTGCCTCCCCCCTTTTCGTAATCTTCATTAACTTAATGAGCTGCCAGTTTGTTTAGAAACATCATACACAACTACAGGAGCTACGCATATATACCCTATATGTCATTTTGCATATCCCCTTTACAGAATAGGTTTTGTAACATAGGATTGTGAGACAGTGAAGTTTTCAGAAATATACAGAAGTTGTTAAATTTCTTCTATATTCTGGACAAAATAATGCAGCAATTTCAATAAAAATACATGTTTTTGTTTAGTTTTAATTGGGAAAATATTGCAGATAAAACAATCAACAGCTGATCACAAATGGAGGATGACATTTCATAATTTATCAAAATTGTTTTAATTCTATGACACTTGTTGTCGCTGTGCCACCAGTGAGCTGTACATGTCTGGTCATGTACTGGATATTTACCAGCTGGCATGAAACATGGAGAGTGCAGTCTTACCACCGTGCGTGAGAATCAATTTGCCAAACACTCAAATGTAAAAACGACTGATCGTAATAGCGTCTCACTCTTGCATTTCACTCTCTCTCTCATCCGCTTGAATTAAAGAGTTGAGGATTTAACAGAGTCCAAACACTCTGCGGCTCCAGAGGTGGCCGTGTGTGGGGTGGCACGGACGAGACCTAATGAAGGTACAGCTGCATGAGTCAGAGCTAGAAATGAGGTCTTCTCTGGCGTCCGGTGTATTTTGTGTCAGCTCGAACCTGCCTGGGGGGCCACACACACACGGCAGAGAGAGAAAGAAGGCATCAGCGAGCGTTATAAAACACAACTAGTCAGAAGTGATTGAGTTAAAGCTATACTTAACCATATTGCAGTATTTAGAACATGAATATTTCAGTACAAGATAATGAATAAATCCATTTATTTGTCCCGTAAGAGTTTGAAATAAAGTCATGTACATACCGTCCCTGTCTTCTCCTCCTCTCCTTCTTCTCCAATATCCAATCTCGTCCCGTCTTCAACGATTTGCCCCTCATGTTTTTGAACCGGCATCTTCAAAGACAGTGTAGCTGATTAGCTTACTTGAAATTTACCTTCTCTTTATGACCAATCGCACAAAAGTTTCACACATCCAATCTCTGTGTGTAACCATTTGGAGAGACTTGAACATCACTATGTGAAAGGGAGGAAAACCTGCCCGACAAGGTTTTGAGTCAGGCAGGACAACGACCCTTTTTAGATTTCTCTTGGTCTTTTGGCTTCATCAAGACAGGTATGTCTGAACCTGCACTTATCCACGCCAAGACCTGCTTACTATCCTAACGACAAGTAATAAATTGGAATGTTTTTAAATGGTTGTTTTAATACAAATCAATAACGAAATAGGCATTATCCTAACCAAAGTAAATTAGGGCTGCAACTAATAATAATTTTCATTCAAATGTTAAAAAAAAAAATAGTGAAAATGCTGATCACAATTTCCCAGAACCCAATGCTTCACAACACCCAATATTCAAATTATGTATACTGTCCAGCTAACAGTCCAAAGTCCAAAGCATATTCAGTATTCAGTATACTATCATAATAAAAAATAAATAAAAGAAAAGCAGAAAGCTGATGTAAATACAGCAGCGGTTTCTCTGTTCAAACACACTGCCACAAAAAGTGGTGATGTTAACTTCCAATACATTCGGGGGAGCTACAGAACCCTTTACACGCACAGTTTCATTCAAGCAGTCAAAACTGAGTCAGTCAGCACAAAGCACACGAAGAACAACAGGAAAGTAACAAAAAATATTTAATTTCCATCTCAGCTGGCCTCGGGCTGTCTCTCATCACAAACTAAACTATCACAATAATCAGATTACCTTGAGTAACCATGGTATTTCCTCCATGTAAACACACGGAGTGTCCGCCTACTATGTGACTATCTTTACCTTTGTCCCGAATACTGGACCTGGTTTGGAACAGCTTTGTCTGTTGTTTCTGATCCCAATCCCTGAAATTAAGTAAAAGAGAGCACAGTGATCATAATGTAGCTAAAATAAATCAAACAATCCTCAATATCCACTAATGCTAATGTGTTTGTTTTCTTACTTTGGGAAGGACTCCTGTTACTCCAGCAAAAAGACACAAGAAGAACCTGGAGATAAACAAAATGTATGTGTCTGTGTGAGAAGGTAAATCAGGTAAACCATTTTAATGTGTAATAATTCATCACAAGGCTAATGTGACAAACAGCTGAGTCAATATGGATGTTCGCCTGTTCTAATTAGTGTTGTGTTGCGAGTACACTGGTACTAATTTCACAGGCTATTAACAAAGAGTCAATTGCAGATGGCTGAAGCTCAACATGACAAAATAAAAGCCTCCCTTCTGACAGGGTACTGACTTTTTAGCCTTGCTGCTGTTGGGATAGTCCACGACCATGCCTCCACTGAAACCTGCCCTCATGGCCTGCGTCGTGATAAGCTCAAGCTTAAGAGAGGGAAGAACAAGACTGAAGGTAAGAACGGGAATCTGGACAAAACTTTAGATTTTACATCCACCATCCAAAGCATTTTTTTTTTTTACCTGCTCTGAGTTCTCTGGATAAAGCTGAAAAACTGCACGTGAGCCTCTTGACTTAAAAAAACAAAGAGCAAGGAGAAGTAAGTAAAGGTCTTTGATGTAAAATATGGTATCTGGATGTTTAAATTCTTGTCAAAGAAGTCAACAAGAGTGAATAAAGCTTACCAGAGAAGAGTACAGAGTAGTAAAGAAGGTATAGAGTCTCTTTGGAGGACTGTGTGTCCTCTTATCAGCATTACAGAGCCACTGCAGGGCAGAAATACTGAAAGAAAGTAGAGCATAAATGAAAAACGCATCAGAAATGATTAAAAAAAACAAAAAAACAAAAAAAAAAAACAGGAAAAAAAAAACAAAAAAAACAATAACACACAAACACGCTTTGTTTTTCACCTTATGCAACCATCAAAGGTGCCGGGTCGGAAAGGCATCCCCTGGCCCATGTCCCCCTGTAAGAGGTCTCCTTCTACTTCTCTGTCCAAAGCAACATCTGTTACAGGAAGACATTTACATTTGATCAATGTTTCAACAATTTATACAGATCTCCTTTTAAACTAAAATTTATAATTACAAAAATAAACAAACCCTAAAAAATACACAAGAAATTATGTAGTTATTTTGTGCAACAGTTAAAATGTCACTCAAAGAGATAAGACAGAAACCTCTGCTTTATTCTGTTTAATATGCAAAACCCTCAAACTTGAAACAAGTCTTACTTTATGTAAAAAGTGCATAAAACAGGGTTTCTGAAGTGTGAAAGACTTTTTAAATACCTAATAGAAAGCAATTTAATACCTATGTCTCTTCAATATTGGTCAAAAAAGGACAGAAAACCATTAGGGAAGTAAATTCATTCACTGGCAATATATCGCATTTCTGTCGGCACTTCCCAGCCGTTTATGACAGTAATTCTTAGTAGTATAATTAATCAATGAATATGACCTGGACCCCATACAATAGATGGTGCTGAATGAAACTCCTCACGAAAAGGACTGAACAGCCTCTGTGTGCACAATCCACTGTCACACCAATCTCACTTTTAGTTTATTGATGTATAATGTCTCCCGACATCCCGCAACAACATACAAAAAAAAAAAAAACCCATTATAACTCATAGTATTTTCTACGCCAGCCAAGAAAATATTAAACACATTCAAGACCTTTTAAGTGAAATGTAAGATTTTTTAAATACTTTCTAAGGCCTTTTTTTCCAGGGAAATGAATTTCAATTGCTTTTTAAAACAAAAAGATACACTGATAAAAAAGATGATGATGTTGATGCTCTTTATAGTTGGTATCCATGGTGATCAAGAAATCACATGACTTATCATTGGACCGTGTATAACGAGAATGGAAACAACCACCAAACAAACAAATACCACCTTGCTGAAAGCAGGAAAGCCAAAAATGCTAGGTGAAAAAAATTCTCTTTGATGTCACCGTCCTGGAGCTTTGTTTTTTTAGTGTACAATACATTTGTCTGATCATAAGGGTTTTTTCTTCTAACTGGTTAACTTCCAGATTATATGAGCAGCTGGAATTGTTTGGGATTACTCTCTAGTTCTAGCACAACATAGGAAAAACTAGTAATGTTTTCACACAGTGCTGACACAAAGGATTTTGAGAAGTCATCATTAGTGATGTTAATATGACAACAGAGCAGGTACTAATTGTTCAGTTTTTCTCAGTCCAACCGTTTCAGATAGCTAAATCATTAAATCACAGTAGTGATTTTAAAGACAATTTAAACTACATCACATTATTAAGATCACCAAAATCCCAGAGGATATTTAGTATAGTATTGTCATTATACTGGTGTATCATCCAGCTCTGTTTTTCTGTTTAAATGTACCAGTGTCAGACTAACCCAGCATTGCGGTGCTGATGTCGATGCCAACCCAGTAGTGCCCCTCCTCTGACAGGTAGTCTCCGCTGAGACCAGAGCCACACCTGAGAGACAGAGGACAATCAGTCACCTGAGTCCTTCAAATCACAAGCACTAGATTACTGTGTTATTCTGGCTCTTATGAGGTGATATGTTAAAACTATGTTAAAAGAATAAACAAGTGTCACACTAGTGATATGCAGATGAAGTGATTTTCAAACACCAGATGTTTACTATCATCACTTCAAACATAGCTTTTTCATTGTCTCCTTTTAGGACAATAGGAAAACCACCGCTTCCCTGTAGTGGCATTACATCAGACAACCTCTAACTCCATCTTTCTGTCGTGTTGCTACCGTTGTGGTATGTGTAACCATTAATTAAAGTGGAAACAAAGTGGTGGAGTATATATTATCCAGAACTCCGCATCAGTGATGCACCCATAATAAGAAAACACGGCTGATGCAACCTATGGCTTGATGAGATTTTGTTTACTCTGAGATGTTTCACTCTTGTTCATGTTCAGGTTAACAGAAAAACTGGTATTAGCACAGAAATTCATCTTAATAGTGCGGCGCATGCAGAGATAGTCAGTGTCACCTCACCCCACATCTAGCAGGAAGCACGGCTGTCCCTCTGGCAGGGTCAGAAGCTCGACGGCTCTCTCTGACATCTGGGTCTGGATCTCAATCATTCGAGAGCTGTGAAGCAACAAAATCGTTTTACATGACTTCCTGCAATGTAAAGACATTCTTACATGAAGAAATTAAGCCTTTACAGTCTACAGCTTGTTACTGATAGTCCAGTGAAAAACACTTTTCTTCTAATCAAAAGGGTGAATCCAAACTAAACCAGAAATTAAAAGTACTGCTATAGCAGTGACTTTGTGTGAAGACTTTGAGTGAAGTCAACTGAGTTGATGATGAGAGTTATTAGAATTAGTGACTTAATGACTGACTAATGGTGGACTCTGATTTCATCTTCCATTCAATTGTGTGGGGTGAGGGTGGGGTTGTTAGCAGTGAATTACACGGTGACCCGTATCCCTCTTATTCTGCCTATGAACAGTGTGTCTCTTCTTTTAGATTCATCCAACTTCATAAAATACACTTGAGCTGAACAAGGCTATAGAACCGACTAAAACTAATGATTCTTTACATTATCAATCATTCTGTGGATATTTTTCTCAGTTAATCTTTATTACTCGTTAACTGTTAGAAAATAACCAAAAATGTCTCTCACAAGATCCCAGAGCCTAACTTAACATCTTCAAATGTCTTGCTTTGTCCGACCAACAGTCCAAAAAACAAGGAGATTGCAACTTATAATGATGAAAAACAGAGAAAACCAAAAAATCCTCACATTTGACTTAAAAAATGACTTAATCGATTATCAAAATAGTTGCCAATTCATTTTCGGTCGATTGACTAATTGTTGCAACTCTCCGTTTGTTGGTTTGGTTTTATTCCCTCCTAGTATAAGCTGCACATAACACACTTTTCGACATATTCACCTAGAAAACAAGAAAAAATAAACAAAAGCATGATTCAATCCACAGTAAGAGAGGACATGCAGAAAAATTACACAAACATTTATTGAAAACTTTGGTTAATAGCTACTTTGCAGGCTCTGATTATTAAAACAAAACACAATTCGTGAATAAATTATGATATAGGGTAAGATAAGGTAAGACTTTATATTCATAAGCTACCAAGCAGTTTATAAAGTAATTAAAATTAGCCCCACTTCACAAGCTGAAACATTAAATTCATTAATTCCTCAATAATTAGAATAATAATTACAATCCAATAATTTAATATACATTATTCTGGAATGGGCCCTTCTATATAATTAGTAGTTTAAGTATATTTGTGTGCTAATACTTTTGTACTTTGACTTGTAACAATAGCATTTCTACACTGTGATATTGCTATTTCTACTTAAGTAAAAGATCTGAGTACTTCTCCCACCGCTGAAACACACACACACACACACACACACACACACAGAGTGAACAATATGACACGCAGACCCACTTCTGGGAGTATTTCTTCGCCTCCTCTTCATTGTAGAACTGCGGAGATGAGAGAACATAATTAAAACTTCAATACACTGCTCAGTGACACCGCTGCCAACTTTAGACAACCATTCAACGCGCTTCTTAAACGATAGTTAAAGGTCCAAAACACTCCAGCTGAAGCTAAACGTTAGCCTAGCAGCTACACACACACACACACACGCACAATAAACCCCGTTACTCACCACATCTGGAGGAGCTGTGTGTTCAGGCCGTCGACAGCTGGATGCCATGGTTCTCCCCCGCGTGCGTTGCGGTATCTGGAGATGTATAATTAATTTGTAATATCGGGTTGTAAACAAGCTAAATGTTGTGGAAGAAGGTCCGCATGTGAAGCGTCTCCTTCGTCGAATTTAATAAAAGCAACCCAGCGTAAATACACGGTTATATCGCCACCTACTGTGCATCCAGTAAACTATATAATAATGATTGTAAACTAATAATAATAATAATAATCATCATCATCATCATCATATAAGACCATTTCCAGCGGTGTAAGATAAAATAATTATAATAAAAGTTAAAGGGGAATGAAAACTGAATAAAAAGACAAATAAAATAAAATAAAAAGTCTCATAAAATCAGGATAGGCTCTCCGAAATAAGTATATTTTAAAAAGGGATTTAATATACCATCTTTTATACAGTCTTAAGACATCTTTACACTTAAGCTTCCATAAATATTTTCAGTAAAGTTTCGAATCATTTTCAAAAGGTGTAAACGTTGGAGTGTCCTTTGAATTTCTGGTGACCAACCATCCATATAATCTTTCCCAGAAGGTTTGGATGACATCAAATTAAAAATAGTTGAGTTTCATGGCCATTATTAAACAATGTAAGTTAATTACACCCCAAATTAAACCTAATTCTTTAAAACTACATGTCAAACCATTTTAAAATGAATGACAGACTGGAAGCAAGAAATGGAAGAAATTGACACTTTATTCTTATTTTGACGGTCTTCTTTCTTGCAATAGCCAATCTTAATTGGTTTTTTTGTTTGTTTACAACGAGTGGATCTCAATTTCATCATTTTTTAAAGAGTAAAGTATTGGGGAAAAAAAGATGTAAATTAATAGATTAAAAGTCTAAATATACAAAGGTCATACACATTAAGACACAGAATACCCCTAAAATAATCTATGGTAAAGTATAGATAGTTGAAAAGAAATTAACAGAATCAATCTTGGCATTCAGATTCGTTATCTAAGAAATTAAAATGTAACCTTTTTTTCTGCAAAATTATTGGTCGACTGTAAGTACTTCCTGTAAACATTGACTCTTATTGGTTCCTCGTTGCGTGACGCCGCCGGATGCTGCAGCCGTTTTCCGGCCTGGTCACCGGTCGGTTCTCGGTAAAATGGCAGAGGTCGGTCAGAGGCTGGGGAGCGGAGTTTACCGACTGTCCGCTCTCAGGAACAGCCAGAGCCGACCGGGCTGCACCGGAGAAAGTCCCGGATCTCTGTTGGTGAACTGCACCTTCAGTGACAGCCGGGTTGAAGAGGAATCAGCCCGGGATCAACGTGCAGTTCAGCCGGTGTCAGGAAGCAGAGCGGCACCGGGCAAATCAGAGAAACTTTCCGGAGTGAGAAAAAGTAAACTTCAACAGGAAAATGGGAGTTTGCTTTCTGCCGTGTCTTTGGCGCTGGATTCATCCCGTTTTTTCGGGTTTGTTCAAACAGGTGAGAGCGTGCAAGCTCATAAAACAGCCCTCAACCTTGCCGCAAGACTGCGGCCTCTCCGCCAGGAGAAGCTGCTGCCCTGCAGGATGACATCCTGGACCAGAGGAGCTGTTTCCATCCACCCTGACACCTTCAGGTCCCCTCAGCAGCTGCGAGCTCTCTGCACTGTAATCTTCATTCTGGCAGAGCAGGGATCAGAGAGGCCAAGTTGTGGATGGAGACGTCTGAAACTACACCCTGATCCATCTACAGCAACTAGAAACTACAGCTGGAGGAGTGACAGGAGCTCGAAAGATGCTCCTCTGCTGTACAGAAGCAGGACGGCCTATTACGACATCCTCAAAGTGTCCCCCGGTGCCACACAGTCCCAGATCAAGACAGCCTACTACAAGCAGTCCTTTATTTACCACCCTGACAAGAACCCGGGGAACAAGGAGGCCACCCAGCGCTTCTCTGAGATCAGCGAAGCTTACACCGTGCTGGGCAGCATCAGCCTGCGGCGGAAGTATGACCGGGGCATCCTGAACCAATCAGACGTCCAAAGTGCAGGAAGACCATCCTCCAAAGAGGCCACGAGCAGGTCCGCGGGCTCCCCCCATCATCATCATCAGCATCAGCAGCAGCAGCATCAACAGAGAGCCAGACGTTTCTCCCAAGCTGGCGGGAAGCCCATGTTTGACTTTGACGCCTTTTATCAGGCACACTACGGGGAGCAGCTACAGAGAGAGAGGAACATGAGAGCTAGAAAGGAGCGCATGCAGGAGAAGCAGAGGGAGAATATGAGCAGGTGGAGGCAGGGTAAAATGATGGAAGTGACTGTGGCGATGCTGCTGGCCATGGCAGGGCTGTTATTTATAAATCTCACTAGGCCCTGAAATAGAAGCAGCTACCGGATGTGTCTCCCTGGGGTTACATGTTACGACTCTCGGGGCAGGAGGTGGTGGGTGGGGCCTACCTCAGACGTTTTTGCATGCGTTGCACAGTTTCTCACAGTTGAAGAGGATTAATTTTACCGTGTTGCAGGAGTAAACAAAGGCTGGTTCTCTAAAGCAGCAGTCGGGCTTTTCACTCATAAAATGTATCCGCACAAGCGGATTGTATTAAGGGATGGGTTTGCATTTTTTTCAAGTCTGTTTTAAGACAATGGTCAGGTGCCCGTATGAACATCAAAGCAGGTTTTGCGTACTGTAATCATTCCTCCTGTTCACACTGGCCACCGAGAGATCCCCTCCTAATGTGCTTTCATTGTAAGTGATGGGGGACAAAATCCCATCCATGCAAAAACTGTATTCCAAAGTTTATTTGCAGCTTATGTGAGGCTTCAGCAGTCTGTGTTGGACAAATCCAATGGATGTCTTACGAAGTTACAGCCTTTTTAAAAAAAATACACAGTTCACTGTCTTTGTCGCGATCTCGCCACTGCAGCTCAGTATGGAAACAGGAAACAAAAAAACAAAAAGTGCGACCTGCTGCTGCTGCTGCTGCTGCTGCTGAAGCCTCATATAACCGATAAACTCTGGAGTATATCCTTTCACAGAATAAGGACCGTGGACTTTGTCCCCCATTGCTTACATAGGACAGGATCTAAAAAGGATGAAGAAACTTTACACCGATATATGCTTACGTAGAAAGGACTAATTGATGAAAAAAAAAAAAAATCTGTAATTCAAGTACAAATTGTAAACTTGCAAACCACATTGCACGAAGTCTGGAATTATTTATTCCTGCAGTGATTCGAGCATTTAACTGATGAATGCTAGGTAAGGTATCATATTTCACATTTCATGGCTTCCTAACTTTTAATTTATTATAAAATTGGTAAATTCTTACTTGCCCAGATGTTGCAGCCTCTGCAGGAGAAAACCTGAGAATCTGATGTACACATGTAGATTTAATCTATGCGCCGTCACCAATTGTTCTACCAGTTGTGAAGTTGCTGTGCAAACCCATTAATTGATTTACTTTCTATAAGCAGGTACAAGTCTGAAGCCAAACAACTTGTTTGGCAGTTGAGTGGATTGTTTTTTTTTTTTGTTTTTTGTTTTTTCCCCGTCCATCCAAATACTGCACAAGGATGGGAAAAATTAAACTTCAGATGCTGAACAATGTACAGTTCTTCCACCTTTCCCTTTACACTGGTTCTGTAAGGTAGACAATTACTTTTAAATGTGGAATTTGAAAATAATTTGCTATTAGTAAATTAATACACATTTTGACATCTTGCTCCAGGTGTGTGTACAGTTATGTAATGTACATACAGGGATGCCACATCATGTTTGATATGTTTATTAGAAATTTTTAAAATTGTTTATTTTGTGTTTTCTCTATTTGAGAAAATATAATAAAAATGATTTATTTTTCTTTTGATATGTTTTAGTTTTATTTATCAGTGATCATAGTAAATCTGTAGTTGCGATCACCCGGCATCTCTTTCTCCTGCATCCCTACAAGCGCCGACCTCTAGAGGGCGTCCGTATACATCCCAACGATGGCTGGGTTACAGCCGGAAGCCCGCGGGGCTCGGCGGGTTTTTAAGTCTCCCGTGGGTTGACGCCGGCAGATGTTCTGGCCGCCTCGTACTGTTGTTGACAGTACGTCTGTTTATCTTGTCCAGTTTCCCTGAAAATGCGGGGAAAAAAAGTCACAAAACAGGAAGCCGGGTCGAGGTCTGGGATTATGTTATGTCAGTCCGTCGTCTGAAGTCGTCAGTGTATGATCTTTTGAGTCCGATTCGCTAGCTGTCGGATACATGTATGGACGCGGAACCAGTAACGACTCGAAGTGTGTTTGCATCAGGGCCTAACTATGCAACATAGGCTGACTGTGTTTTATTTAACACACCCTGGAACTACAGAAAAACCAAATGACATGTCACGTTTCACACTTCTATTGTTCACACGGTGAATGAATAGAGAGACAGCTATATTTCTACAGGGCGATGGCTGTGTGCAACACACTGCTCTTGACCTTCCTGAGCCCTTAATCGCCAACATTTCAGCCTGAACCCCCCCCCCAAGACTGCGGCGTTAATGGCTGAATAACTGCAGAATTTGCGCAATAGTTTGTTCACATTTTATTCACAGAAATATAAAGTAGTATGTCAAGTACATCACTTTGTACAAAATTGCACAGACTCTTCAAAACTCAGTCAGACAACAGAAGATTTAGCTTTAAGAAGTGTTAAGAAAATAAAAGGGAGACACAAGCAAATCTGTGATAGGTGAGATGGACTGTGGCGACTGACAGGTTCTACTGAGGATGTTTCATCAAGAAGAAGAAAATCAGTTGTACATAAATAAGACTCAATAGGAAAAATGTAATTTACAACGGCTGAGAAATAAATATGCTTCAAAAATAGGATTCAAATTGGCACATGAACTGCTCCGTCCGTCCCACGACTGAACTTGAACCTTCACCTTCGAAGCTAAATGGCCATGCTTGACATATTCATATGCTTGATATGTTTATTCCGACTGAACAAAAGTGTTGCATACGTTTGAAATACAGGAGCTGCTTGCTGCCTGCCTGCCTGCAATGATTTGAAGGGTGTGTGTGTGTGTGTGTTTATGTTTTCAGACGTATCTAATGGGTTTTGAAGGAAAAATTTCAACATTTTGGGAATTTCGATTATTTGTCTTCTTGCTGAGAGATGGATAGGGAGATTAATGCCACACTAACGTGGGTACGGTAAATAGGAAGCTACCGCTTGCAGCTGGCTAATTTAGCCTGGCTCTCTCTAAAAGTAATAAAATCCACCTACTAGCGTCTCTAAAGCTCACTAATTAACATATTATGTCTTGTTTGTTTAATTAGTGCAAAAATGAAAGTGTAGTCACCGTTTTACGAGGCGATTCATACAAGGGAGTCTCCGCTGGCTGCCTAGCAACTGGTCCCAACCAAGGGCTGGTCTTGCACATAACCCCCCATTAAATAGGGATTTGTCATTTTTACGGACTAAACAAATTAGATACATCGTAACTAGTGAGCTTTAGAGGAGCCGGTGGACGGATTTTGTTGACTGTGAAACAGAGCCAGGCTAGCTGACTCCACTGTTCCACTCTGTATGCTAATCTAGGGTAAATTAGCCGGCTGCCGGCAGCATAGCTTCATATTTGTTACAGACATGAGAGTGGTATCAATGTTCACGTTTAATCATTTAATTTAAGCGTATTTTCCAAAATGTCTAACTTTTCCTTTAAGAGGATATTTTAACTGATATTTTGTATTACAATAAATATTTAGGTGTCAGTTCTTACAGTAACAAATATTTTGGTTGTGTGAAAATTAGGCTTTCTTTTGATTTATTACCAAAAAAACCCGCCTAATCTCAGTACTGTGTAAGCATAAAGTACTTCTTTTCTATTCAAGCATGGCCATCTAGTACCCCTTTATTTTACAAACTGTACCGTTCCAGTACACACCCACAGGTTCACCTGCAGGCTGCACAAACAGTACTAGATACTGTAACCCCTCTGAAAAACAAGTCCCAAGTTCCTCCCTCTGCTGGATTTGGTATAATAATATTTTCAAGGCATTACTTAAAAGTGAACTCCAATATTAACAGTATATCTAATCTACATGTTATCGATATGATGAGCTTGAATACAGAACCAGCACCAGACGGAGGGAGCCTGGAGGGAAACCATGTTTTAGAAACACATTTGTAGCACACAGATCATTGAAAAACATTTGGACTCTAATACACCACCACACACTCATAGAAATAACCAAATATGACGCCAAAATGGGAGCCACCCTGCCATATTTGAAAAGACTGAACTTGTGTTGTTCATCTTCCATTTCAACATTTTGAAACTGATCTGTAACACAACATATGACCCCCTGTGTGTAAGTTGCAGCCACCAATAAAACTGAGAACGAAACCATTTCAGTATTCAGAGATATGCGTGTTCAGTATGTTTTAAGCAGAAACTGACAGTAAAATAACCACCTGCATTTAATTTTTGGGCTGTTGTGATAATGTCAACAACATCCTCCTAATCACTATAGGCAACAGTCCGTTCAAATCCAAGGTAATTGTCAGGCACTAAGACCCTTTAGGCTGTACACGTTTATGAAAAACATCTCCGAGCTAACACACACCCATGATTGCTGTACTGATGTTAGTTTAGAGCAGAGACCCAGAGCAGGACTTTGTAGGGAAACCCCGCAGGGACAGCGAGGATATCCGGGACAGACTCAGAGCAGCTTTACAAACATTAATGGGATGCTCTCGGGAGCTCGGTGGAGCTCTGAAGGGAGGGACTGTTTCTTCGGGGTCATTTCAAACTCTCAGTCCTTCAGCGGGATAGTGACACAGGGAACTGTGGGCAAGGGTGAACAGGAAGTGGTCAGAAGAGGTGAATCAAAGCCACGTGACTCCACTGGATGACATCTTTCTTTCTCCGCCTACACTTATCTTCTCCATTCCATATTCTACATCTAGGTCTAATCTCCCTCTCCATCTCAACCTCTCCTTGTCTACCTGTTGCCCTCTGTATGTCTTTTTACTCACATCCTTGACAACGGAGTCTGAAACAATGAGCTTGAGGGATTTATCAGCGTCAACACATGGCTCGGTATGATCTCACCTCCTTTTTCAAATCAGAGAAACAGGAAATTGCCTTGAAACAAAAACACAGAATCAAAACAATGGGTGATCCAGTGATTTGGACCATTTTCATCATTAGCAGAGCGTCCCATGTCACCTCCATCTTTCTGCATCTCATCCAGTCCGGAAAATACACGACTGAACCCTGCCCTGCGTGGTTTAGTAGAAAGAGTACTGGTTCTCCACAGCTCGGGCCCTGCGAGTCCCATCAGCGTCGTGGTAGTCCTCAGATGCACCACTAGAAGCCTCCAGCAGGCGCTCAGAGCTGTTGCTCCGGCTCTGTAATCCTCCTCCAGTACCTGGGTCACTGCGGGAGAGGGAGGGAAGGGTGGTGGGTGACGAGGAGGTGCTTGAGGAAAGCGGCGTTTCAGGAGGAGGCCCTGCAGGCGCTGTGATTCCAGAAGGGTGGAGGGATGGCTGGGCTGAATCTATCCGGCAGCCGGCTTCCCTGGGTGGGGTGAGGACTGGAGGCACGGTCACATCTGTAGCAGATTGTGAGAAGAAGAAAGAAATTATTTTAATAGAAAGACACGTTAATTATAGAGATTAATCAGTTCTGCTGATAATTGTTGGTTTCAACTGGAGATCTGTGACCAAAAAACTCCTTCAGAGTTAAAACAGGCAGTGTGGTCCTCCTTTATTATCCTTTCACTTGGTGGTCAATAACACCGACAACACTGGTGCCAAAGACATGCCTGACCAGTGTATCAATAAAGCCTTATACGCCCTGAATCAACCCCTCACTCTAGGAGCATGTGAGTGAGTGCACGAGTGTGTGTACGTCCAGCATTTGGGGAAACAGAGGGCCTCTTTGTGACCACCAGGGTGGGTTGGGGCCGGAGTCTCGGCCTGCATGCAAAACTCCTGTGGTATAATCGCCCCCTCACTCTCCTGCACAGGAGGACATTCATCCCATGCCAGGAGAGCGGAGGGCAGTAGCAGTGTTAGTATGGAGGAGGAGGAGGGGGGGGGGCGGGTTCAGTGAGTTTTAGCACTGCTTCCTCCGTCTGTGAGGACAAACCTCTGCTATCCATCAACACATCTAACTTTCTGGAAGTTTCTTATCGTACTCCATTATTCTTTGGTGACCTAAGAAGCTATTGTCAAGATGAGACAATTGTTTCTTTGAAACCACCGGCAAATAGTTTCCAAGCTCTGCAAGTCAGAAGCGACTGTGTATGGGACAACTGAGGAAGTTACAAGATGTCGGGAAACGCTTAAACCTGGCGAAGTGGTAGCACATCTATAGATGAGCCATAATATCAGTTACATATTAATTTATAGATAAACATAAGCTAACATTAGCCCCAACAAGCTACCGGTCAAACCAGAGCTAGTAAGGCTGTGGCAGCAAAACCCCTGAATGGACTGAATTGAGTAAGGGTATGTTTTATTTCTCATGAAGTCAACCTTTCATTTTTTGAGAGGGAGGATGTGTTATGCTTGAAGTGATTGAGAAACAGTGTCTCCATTTTATAGTTTGCCCACCTGAGAGCACTGACAAATTTATTTTTCAGCTACAAAATTTCCCACTCAGAAAAAAAAGTTTGTTCTTTGTGTTTATGTCAAAAACTGACTATCTTACCTTTCTTTTTAACTCTCACATATCAATATATGGCCTAAAAAATCCAGGATCAGCTGGGCCATAGTAATGGGAAACTCACTGAAAATATCCTAAAATCATAAAATTTAAATAAGGAATAGGTTTAAGCAAAATGACCAGGCCTTTTTCTCAGCAGAGATTTTGACTTGACTCATAGTAGGAAAATCACAGGTGTTACTAAAAACATTAATGATGGCTCTGTTCTAATCAAATGTCCCAGTCAAGCCATGAGAGCTAAATCTTTAGTTTTATTTTTGTGTGGGTGTGTACACACTGTGCTTGACTGACATCCTCCTCACTCTCCTGTAAGTTTTCTTGCACCTGTGTTAGGTCAGGAGAACTCACAGCTTTGCCATTCTTATCAGTGCAAGGACTTTGGTGACATCAGGTAGTTTCCTGCATAGCTGCACCCAACAACGTGTGCAGAGGTCTAATCGGCCAGAATATTTTAATGCACCCACGCGAGTGTGCAGGCAGCTTGACTGAGTCCAAACGGTTTGACCTCTGCAGCATGCCTGCTATTAATAAAGCACTAATTAAGCATCTTATTAGGATCTGAGAAAGTGCCGAGCAGTATGAATGACTTTAAGTTTATATGTGATGTGTGAGCAGTTTTAAGTCTGTGTGTTGCTTACCTGTGGCGGAGCTTCGCTGCACTTGTACATAGGAGCGCAATGTGATGTCGGCTGAGCCTCCAGATTCGAGGGGGATGGGGTGGGCGTGGAAGTGTCTCAACATGTCCGACACAGTGTGGAACCACAAGTGGTGGACGTGGCACTGCCCGTTCTCATTCACCGACAAGCGCAAATGCTGGGAGCGAAAAGGAATGGAGTGTTGGGGAGACAGGAAAGCGACAGCGGAGAGAAAAGTTTGGGATTCAAAGGAAATGAAGGAAAGGTAGATGGCAAAAGAGAAGGTAGGGAAAGAAAGAGAGCAAAAACAGAAAGACAGATAATTGCAGTGTGAGACACAGAGAACATCTGAAACAGAAAGACCAAGACAGAGGTCAGGACATTATCTGAGAGGTGTCTCGCTGTGGGAGCAGAGCTACAAGAATTCCAAGGCTGACACCAGAGGAAGAGGCGGCAGCTGACACTTCCTCAACACTGCCGGCTGGCAGGATGTGATGCGCGGGGATCGTGTTACATAAGAGAACACAATACATTGACTTCACTGCATCTTTTCCAAGGCCTGAGCAACCTGGTCTGCTGTGAGCTTGAGTGGTCTCAAATGTCAAGAGAACAAGCCAGTGTGTGAATTTAACACTGCTGCAGAGGAAGACTGTAGCTGGCCGGAAATTTGACATTTTCTAAACTAAATTAAATATATAAACTAAGAAAAAACATCAATACATTTACAAATAATTAAAATACTAGTTGCACCACTAATCTACGTGTACTAAACACATTAACAATCCCCTTTCTCTGAGTTAATTTAGACATAACATAATTCTGTGCCTCTTCCCTGTAATCGTCTCACCTTGGCTTTTCCCTGGAAGTTGAAGGTAAGGACGTACTCGCCCGGCCGTGTTTCGCTCTGACGAATCACAAAGAGCCCATGGCTCCTGGCCCCGCCTGCAAGCACCAGCTGAGCTGCACGCACGCGAGACAGCGTGCCATGGAACCACGGGTAACCCACCAAGCTGGCATCGCCCTCTGAGTCTTTCGCTCCTTCACTGCCACCTGAGCAGAGTCATACACATATCCATGTTTTTTTTCTCTATCTGTAATCCTTTTGTGTTTATTATCATGTTTATGGGCATTCGTCAGCTTGGAAATTGATTATCTGGAGAGAAAAGCAAATGTATGTGTTATTACCAGCAGAAGAGTTGGAGCCCTGGGCCTCTGGGGACTGGAGGAAGCGCTCTAAAGGCATGTGAGAGGGGTGCTGGGTGAAGGGGGGTTCCCTGCAACGGACTGAGGGGGCGCTGTAATGCTCCGCTGCTGTAGGACATGACCTCTCCGGAGCACGATACACACCTAAACATGTTTTTGTGTATTTACATATTTGTCTGGATCAAAAGATTTGATTGTTGTGTAACAGTGGGTGCTGCAAAAAAATGAGAAGAGTCTTTGCTCACCCTCAGACAGCAGCTCACAGCTGCAAGAGGCCACCATGGAGCAGTCTTTGGAGGCCTGACCGTGAGGACAGGACGCCAGCTCGATATCATCGCCGCTGTCACTGTTCACAAGCAGGCAGGTCAGGAGAACCGCAGGAACGTAACATACAACTCTACACACATCCTCATTCTACAAACATGGACACAAATAATCATTCTGTTTACGTCCTGAGCTGCTCCGCCTAACATCCACTAACACAGGAAACTGAGGAGGAATGTCATTGGTGCAAGCTCGCCCATGTTTGTGCTCAAGCAACCTGTCAAAAACTCCACTAATTTGATGATTAATGACTGTGTGTGTTACCCCCCACACCCCAAATCCACCCTTTCCCCTTCTCTCCATCTTCAACCAATAGCAAATATTTATTTGGTGGTTTACCCCGGGTCTGTGCAGTCCTGGATGTCAGCAACCCAGGAGTTTTTCTGCAGCGAGTCAATGGTTTCCAGGATGTACTCTCCCCCGTTTTCCACCTGTGGAAGCAGCCAAACCCTGCGATCACACACTGAGCTCTGTTCAAAGGACCACACCAGGGCACGAGACAGGGCAAATCTCAGCAAAAGACATGGGCTAGTTCATTTTCCAGCATCCTGTTTTTTCATAAAACTCTCATCAGAAAATGGGTTATTCCCATTAAGCATTTCAACTAATGCAGGTGCAGCTGTTTAAATGTAGCTGTAGGTTTGTGTAGTTCCTACTTTAAGAACAAAGGTGTTGTCCTTGTCAGGCATCTCCAGCGGCATGGTGGTCCTCACTTCCACGATGGCTGATAGAGGGATGCTCACTTTGGGCTTTGAGGACTAGAACCAAATGCAAACAGACACATAAAAGCTCATATTAACTACAGTGTGACTTTTTTACCAGGACATCGTCAGGTGAGCATTTGCAACCATAATATGTTGCACTTTACAGCAGTGGTTCCCAACTGCTTAGTCGGGACTTACACAAGGTCCTAAGATAAATTCTGTCACACCACAGTATGTTTATGTTTTATTTTTCTCTAATGTTTGCTTTTTCGTACTGTGTGGTAAGAGAGGGAATAGAACTAATATAGTAATACGGTACAGTTTTGCATCAAACAGCCATTAAAATTAATCAAATTAAACAACTGAAAAAGGGAAAATCTTGGTTTGAACTGGGGTTGGAAGTAGAGTATGTTTTATATTAAAGAATCACATGCCAACAACATTGTGAAACCCTCTTTTAGATGACCAGAGACAATAAACATGAGTGTGCTGACTGGTGCTTGCAGATCACAGTGGACTGATACACATTTAATATGGTAACAACATATTTTTTTTATTATTTATTCTCTAGAAAAAGAAAAAAAAGCATCACTCTTTAGTGGTATCACCAAAGTTAAATGAAATCCTTCAGGAGGCAACTACACCACTTGTAAAACTTTATATTTTACTACAAAAAAGCCCTACATAGAGCTTAAAGTGGTACAGGTTTAAATACCACCTCTTTTTATTTAGTACGTCTTTGGTGTAAAACACAAACAACTTCTCCCAAACTATTGGTACAGTTTTAGCAATAATAAACTACACCTCCTGTCTCATGAGTTTAAATAACTCATTCAAATAAAATAAAACCAACATTAAGAGAGCAGGGAAGAGTTTACAAAAAATCGCATGATCTGCAAAGATAATTCTACAGCTCTGTTTTTATGCAGTCTCTTATTTCTCACTGCGTTTCTCTGTGATTATTCCTGTTGACTGACTAACAAACATAAAACACGAAGAGTTTACAAGAGGGCGAACACGGAAAACAGCCTGGCCCCAGTTTGCCCTCTGCAGAGAGTTGCATCCAGACGATAATCTTAACAGATCCAAAGAGTGTGTTTGAGGCGGTTACTTGTGTGTGTGTGTGTGTGTGTGTGTACGTATTTATTTCTGTGTGTGTCAGGAGAGGCAGCGCAAGAAGGAGGCTGACTGATGGTCTGGCAGAGGCTTATCAGCTGATCTGTCTGGAGTAACACTGTTCCCATCTCGATCTGCCTCTGCAGCTGGCTGTCGTCCACACACACGATGCTTTTCTCCAGATCAAATGTCATAAACCACTTCCTGTATTAAACCATTTGACCATTTCCTGTACCTCTCTACTGTGGCCAGCACAAGCCCAATGTCAGCATTTGGTTTGCACAGTCCAGTATGAGCCAGTGCACATGACACGATACATTTGTAGACAGTGTTAACTGTGGAAAAAAGGAGAATTCCACCTTCGGTGTGTTAACATCAATCTTTCTGTTTTGTGGTGAACTTTCTTTTTGATAAAAACCTAAAGGGTTGTTGCACCCAAATGAAAAAAATTATATTTTATCACTTACTTCTAATGGTATCTAGCCACACAGATTGTTCTGTTTTTATTTGTCCAGTTGCCTACAGTATGTACACAGTGAGCAACATTAGCATTAATATGAAGTTAAGTTTGTGTCCACCTGATGAATGTAAGTTTAAAATTCACTCTCTTCTTTTGTTTTTGATGTCCATCAACTCATGAGGGAAATAGCTAGCCTTTTAGCTGCTAAATGCTCCACTATGATCACCTGCTAGTTGCCAACTTTGTCCCTCTCCTCTTTGGTGCTGGACAGGTAGCGTAGAGTTGGTTTTTAGAGCTTTTTTTGTTTTTGTTTTTTTTGCTCAAATCAGCTGCCTGCTGCGCCTGGAAACTACACTGATGAGAGCTGTGAGAATGAACCAATACTATAAAGCTTTGGGACATAAAAGAAAAACAATGTGGTTAAAACATGCTGTGGAGTTTGGTAAAGCAGAGGGGAACGGAATATATTATTTGATATATTGTTGATATGAAAATATTGATTAGCGCAGCTTTAAACTTTATATTTCAATGCAAATGAGCTGGAAATCTGGGAAGCTATCTATCTCATATAAAACCAAAACTATCTGCATGATTAGATACCACTAGATGTAAGCAAGAAAATCTACCCTTTAGATAGATTCTTATTTGAAGGAATTTCTTTTTGAACTGGTATAGTGATGAGACTAAAAAACTACCTTTGAAGAGACCATCTTTAAAAAGAAAAAACTGTAGAAACAACAAAGCCACAAAATTTCCCTATCACTCAGAAAAGTAACTGTTTGGTTGTTGTGGACACTCAATACTGTGTTTCTCCATTCATGAAGGAGAGTGCGAGCTCTGACGCAAACATTTCGTTCACAGCGAATACTGGATATTGAGTTGAGAAAGTGACTTCTTTTCCTTTTATAAATAATGTAACATTCAGGATTGTCAAAACATATTTTTACTTAAAGCTGTCTGATGTTATAACAGGATAACAAACAATTCCTCTGATGTTACTGGCATGTTACTCTGGGTGGCGTGAACCAGAGGCCTGCTGCTTTGTTATAACGCGGGCAGTTAGCAGGCTGCCGTGTGCTGTCTCTGCCACAAAGAGCAGCCGCCAGATTGATGACCTTGAAAGGGATGGAGCCAGAGCCAGTCAGCCAGGAGCAGGCAGGAGTGAGATTTTATGGGTCAGTTTATCTTTCGGACATTGTTGACTCTGCACTGTTATGATTTGTAAGACCTGAATAGGACAGCAGTGATAAAACAACTCGGAGAGCGTCTGTGGGGCAGGCCTGTCAAGATGTGTGTGTGAGATCCTCAAGGCTGTAACGGTTGCTCTGAAGCCTCTCCTAATCTCAGCCCAGTCCGTGGCTGCTAATAATTTTCCCACGTGTGGACATTAATAGAACATAACAGATGAAACTGCTAAAGCACAATTATTAAGTTTCATTTTATATGTTCCCCTTATGGCTCTCACTGAGTTTGGCAGAGTTTCTGAGTGACTCACATAACTATTTCGGTTCCTGTTTTCAGTTTGTCCTCGCAGCCAGTTTGATGCAAGAAGAAAGACGAGAAACAGATCGATACTCATTTTTTGCAAATGAAAGGGAAACTTTATGATCCCTTACTCTTATAGAAATCAATGCAACAGCTTCCTCTCTCTCTCACGCAATCTCCGTTTTTTTGCAACCAGTGACCCCCCCCCCCTCCGTCTGCCTCCCACCTGTCCCTACCCCTCTCCCACTCTCTGCACTCTTATCCCCACATTCCCACCAGCCATGATCAAAGGACAGTGGCAGATTTACACACACTCAGCTGCACAGCCTCATGGCCCTCTTAAGGTCAGGGGCAATGATCTGGAAATCCCATACAGACAAATGTGAAGTGTGCATGCATGCATGCAGACTTTGTGTGTGTGTGTGTGCGTGCGTGCGTGCGTGCGTGCGTGCGTGCGTGCGTGCGTGTGTGTGTGTGTCTGGTTGGACTTCAGGCTGTCTCTTTTGGGGTCAGAGGGGTTGGATTATCAGGCTTAATTTATATCTGAGATCCATGTAGAGATACAACTAATGATTATTTTCATTATTCTTGTTTCAACTAATCTTTAAGTTGAGTCTTCAATTAGACTGCTTTTAAACAGTGGCTGGGCAAAATGACTTCCTCACTAAACCTTGAAAAAATCTGCAGGTATTTGCTATGATAGACCAAGCTATGGTGAAAAGTTCAACAAGTTTGGGACCATTTTTTTGGTAGTGTGGATGAAGACATGGACGTGGACAAAAAACAATTGTGAAAAAACGCTGACTTACCTGCATCTTACTTTTTTCCTTAAGGACTGTGAAAGCCATTGGGGAATAAGTTAATAACTTGATCACTACCTGTATTTTTATTTGTTTGTTTTCATTTTTGTTGGGTTTTTTGGATGGGTGGAAAAATCTAGTGTTTGATGCACGGGATGTAAAAGCGTTGAAAGAAATAAAATTCTAAAAGGTAAAAAAAGGTAGGTGAAAAAAACAAAAATCCCAAACCCAAAGATATTTAATTTACAATGATATGAAACAGAGAAAAGCAACAAAACCTCACATCTGAACAGCCAATGTTTAATAATTAAAAAAAATTAGACGTGAAATGATTAGTTCATTAATTGATTATTAATCAACTGCTCCTCCATGTCTGTGTGTGTTTGCGTACCTTGGGTGGTACGTAGAACTCCAGCAGGAACCTCTCCCCTCCTTCCTCCCTCTTCGCCTTCCTCAGCAGCAGGCGGCACTTCTGCCACTGTGCTGCGCCCATACAGTTTGTGTCATCAGCCACCATGTACCTCAGTGCTCCCTCCCTCTGGATTTCCAGCAGCTCAGCCTTGTGGCCCTGGGAACCCCTGGGAAGCCGCAGCTTTTGGGACCACTTCTCTCCCCCTGCAGTCTCGCCCCCTCCTCCTCCTCCTCCTCCCCCGTTAGCCTTTCTGGCTCCAGAGGGAGCGTCGGGCTCAGGGGAGGCCCGTCGGTGCCACATCTCCTTCACCCCGTCCACCACACACAGGCTCATGTTCCTCAGGGAGAAGCCCTTCTTGAAGCGAGCTTTTGGGTGACTGACCGACACGTCCTCTGAGCTGCGGGACTGTCCCAGAGCAGAAACTTTGTGGGCTGGCTGGGAGCCTCGGGAGGCAGTGGTGCCATTGCCTCCGCCATCTATCCCGCCCCCTCCGCTGTCCATACTGTCCAGGGATTCACTTGAAGCCCCGGCGTCCTTGCGTCTCTGGTAGAGGTCGTGACCGTAGGACAGTGGGCAGCCCTGGATTCCCAGGAAAGGAACAATGCTGTACTTGGGTGCCGCGTTGGAGCCGTCCTCCCCCGGCGAGGTCGCTTGGTTCTCCCGGGCCTGGGTCAGCGCTGCAGAGAAGCACTCCAGGAAGTGGTGGGCAAAGTGCTGTGAGAAGCTGGCATCTGCCCCGGGCGAGTCGTAGCACGGGTTCTCTGACAGGAAGCGCTGGAACTTGTCAGCAAAGTCTGCAGCCGAGGCTCGAGCATGAAGCTCACAGAACTCTCGCCAGTCAGGTAGTGGGCACGAGGAGGAGAGCTCCGGGCTACCGGGCACCACCGCTCCGTTCATCACTGGGCCATGCCAACCCACCAAGGAGAGGCTGGAGAGGAGGAAGAGGAGCACAGTTTTATTACAGTGAATATTTGTGTAACTCCTGGCTTTGGATCAGTATTACAACAGTTGCGGAACAGCCCGCATGTGTGATGTTGCAAAGAATAAAAGATATGTGAATGAAACAGACTTTAAGCCAGCTTGTGTCTGTCATTACAATATTTATATCATGGTGAAAAATGAAGTCCTTGTATACAGATTATCTGTGACGAGTGCTTGTCAGTAAAAAATTGCAAATGTTTGACTTTTTCCTTTATTTTTATGTCAAAATTATTTTGTTCCACATTAAAATTCCCTCCAATCTTAACTCTTCCAACATCAAGTCATATATAGAAAAAGAACTGTACTTTTAAGGTGACAACCAGGACCGTCGCCAGGACATCAAGAGTCCAAAACTTACTCATTAATTAACTGTTCAGTTTTTTCCAATATGTAGTTGTCAGATCTTTGGAAAACCCTGTATCTCCAAACCTTTTTATGAGCTAAGAAAAACAGACCTGTTTTCAGCTTTGTGACAATACATTTTCAGGTAATCCAATGTGTTATTAAATGGTTTACTTGGCCTGAGAAGTTGGAGTATTTCTCAACCCATTAATAAAACACTTTAAGGTTATCTGAAATGTTTAAATCACTAAATTTGGAGATACAAGGGTTTCATTGGATTGACTCTCCACACTGCCAGGAAATAATGAATCTTATATTTATTTAATGGCCTTAAAGTACTAAAAACGAAATATGCTGATTCCAAAAAGCATGGGAATGTAGAATACAAACTCCCTCCTGGTCAAAAAATCTGCCCCTAGTTCTCCTAAAGTTTCTGATGCCATGACCTCAGTGTCCTCAGTGGCAGCTGAGCCCTGGTGACAACAAGCACAAACAACATCCTATTTCACTGTGGTGGGAATTAATTTACTTTGAGGGGGCCAACATCTGTGACAGCTCAAGATTATGCACAGGACTGGAATGTCATTGAAGGTTTGAAAACAAAATGACTCATCCACAGATTCGATGTGACAACAGATCAGAAAGAAATCAGGCAGAGAGCTGGGGTCTCCATCAGTTAGCAGTTGATGGTTTCTGACAAGCACCGATAAGATTATGTGAATTATCTGTCAGAGCAGGTTAACAGCAACTTGGACTAAACACAAACTGAGTGTATGGCTCCTCTTTATATCCCGTCTACCTCACTCACCGTTGTTTTCTAAATAATTTTTGAGGCCACAGTTGGTCTTCTCCACTCATCCTTTCATTCCTCTGCTCCTCAGCACGTGTGTGTGTGTGTGTGTGTGTGTGTGTGTGTGTGTGTGTGTGTCTGTTTGTATGACTCAGTCCTCACCTCTGCCTCCCTCTCTGATCTGAGCAGTGCCAAACCACATCACATCACTGATAAAACTCTTTGCATTCTGGTCTGCGGTGGGGCTCCAACCAGAGCAGTTTTCAACCCCTTCATCTCTCTCTGTCTCTCCCTCTGCCTCAGCACATCAGTGACTAATACAGCATCAGTGAATAGCGTCAACCAATCAAACACATGTTGATTTGATTATTGTTGTCTGTAAATCACGCAGATAAAAGGATAGCGTCTGAGTGGGCAGGCTGGGCGACATACGCACGGGGATGAAACTGAACTCTTAAACCAAATCGCGCATACATTGGCACTGCGGAGGTAACTGGAATTTCTCTTGCAAGCAGCTTTATTGTCCTTTTCAAAAGCATCAGTGTGGGACGTCTTTTCATAAAGGATTAGTGCAAAAAAACTCTCCCCTTGAATTAAGTCTGACACACACATTCAACTACAAGCCACTCTCTCTCTTTCTCAGTCCCTCTTCCTTTCCCTCTCCCACAGATCTGAATGAAAGAATGTGCCAGATTAGAGAGAGGATATGATAAGGGAAAGTACACAGGAGTGCTAGCTCTTTGAAGGGCCATCTACTAGCTCATCTCGCAGAGATAGAAAATCTCGGATGCTGAGACTTGATGTCAGAATTTCAGAGGAATGCTATGACGGATAGAGACACTAGAAAGTAAAGGAAAGGGTGGTATTAGAGAATAATACTAATAAATCTGCATGGATGTCCCAGAGGAATCTTTAATGCCAATACTGTGGCCATTTAGCCTCATTTCACTTCTTTACTTCATATGGTGTGCAGATGTGGGTGGTTGGGGGGTCTCAAATTAAGCTGTTTTGATTGGCGCATAACATTTCTGAGATTCTCTAAGAACTTGGGCTGGCTGAACAGTGAAGGAACTGGGATAAGCAGCACTGCATTTTCGTTGTTTTCTCCCATGTTCTAACTCCCGGGCTGACGCCCCAAAGGTCCCGAAATGGGAGCGCTTTCATAACCTGCCATCAGGTGACAGGCACACATCTTTACAGGTTTCAGAGATGTTGGGCGCAGAGAGATGATTGAGGGGTTCAATTTTGTGACTATGTTCTCATATATAAGAGACGGAAAGAAAGAAAGAAAGAAAGACAGAAAAAGAAAGACCACTTTCTAATAAAGCACCCTTTATAAAGGGTTGTAACTTATTATAAAACATTGGTAACAACAACTCTTGGGTTTCCAAGTTATAGAAATGACCCTTTGATTGGTTGGACAGTTTGATCGCTGTGAAAGCAAATACAGCTTAGGAATTGAACCTAATGAGCAGCTGAATACCTAATCACAAAGTTTAAGTGCCACCAAATCTATGGCATAGAAGTATTTGTACATTGAAAACCAACCATCTGAATTTATGTGGTTTGAATTTTTGGGGTAATTTACAGATGGTATCAAGTTGCACAAATTCAATTTCCCCTTACTGGATCTAAAAATTACAGTCAAGTCAAAAATCAAGTGGCTTAAAGGAATAGTTGGACATTTTGTTAAATAATGCTTTTTGCTTTCTTGTTGAGAGTTAGATACCACTCCCATGTCTGTAGAGTTAATATGAAGCTACAGCCAGCGGCCAGTTAGCTTAGTTTAGCACAAAGACTAGAAACAAGGGGGAATAGCTAGCCTGGTTCTGTCCAAATGTAAAAAAAATATGCCTTCCAGCACTTCGTAAACTCACTAATTAACATGTTATAGCTCGTTTGTCTAATCTGTACAAAAACTGAAACTGAAACTGAAATTTAGACACAAAAATTCTGGATCAAAAATTCAAAGCAATCGAGCCTGAATGGAATCGCCTCTGTCCTGTCAGTCTATGTTCTTTCAGTCACATAATCTAAGACGAAAAATTGCTTGAATCCCCATACACAAGAACTTTCTATCTGAATTTGTGAACCTGAAAAATAAAAAACAAGTTTTTGACATTTCTAAACTTGAAAATGGTGACTGGAAATTTCAAAAAATGGAATTCAACCACACAAATTCAGACAAAAGGTAAAATACTTAAAGGCTATAAATTCAGTGGTATTTAAATTTTAGTGTTCAGTCGAGATTAGGTATTCTGTTGCTTATAAAATTCAAATGATTATGGTCCCTTTTGGCTTCCATAGCTTACTTACCTTCTGGAAAAGAGCTGCAGAGCATCTGGACCCAATATCCATTTCATAATAACTTATTAGCATTTATGGTGGAAAACTAGATTAATAAAGACACCTGTATTAATGACTTATTAGCATTTATAACTGCAGACTTTATGGTTTATTAAAAAGTGCATTCATGAATGGATTACCAACATTTATAGCTGCTTTGTCACTATATAGGAAGCAAAAACATAAACTAAATGGATTTTTCAAAAACTGGCAAGTCAAATTTGTTCTTAATAAAGGTTAACAACTGATCTATAAAGCATTAGAAAATGTTTTAAAAACTATTAATAAAGCTGTTAGTTACAACATGTATACCTTAGATAAAGAGTGCCTTATTAGAAAGTGGTACCGAGTTGATAAATGTATGGAACTAAAGGTAAAATCACTTTCCATTTTCATTCATGAATCTATCGCTTCATCCATCCATCCATTCATTCCTTCAAGCCACACAAGATTTGTAAGTTAAACTGCTTATCACCAAGTTTTTGTAAATAACTATCATGCTCCCCTTGTATGTGTGTGTTTGTTTGTGTGTGTGTGTGTGTGTGTGTGTGTGTGTGTGTGTGTGTGTGTGTGTGTGTGTGTGTGTGTGTGTGTGTGTGCTGGATGTAAGGAAGTCAATATCCATTCAGCTATTTAAAAACCTGCACTGGGCCAACTTTCCACTCATTCAGCAGAAAAACAACAGCACAGAGCGAGGTCCATTTCTCAAGCTCCTGCCCTTCCGCAAAGATGAGGATGTGCCTCTTTCAAGGATACAGAACTGACTGCATGTCGCGCCCACACACACACACACACACACACACACACACACACACACACACACACACACACACACACACACACACACACACACATTCACACACCGAGTCAGCATGAAACTCAAGCCATGAGACGCTGGAGGAAGTGGACAGCATTACGGTTTTCTGAGGCTCAGCAGACTGAAGCAGGCTACATACTGCAAAGCACACAGGGGTATAAACCCAAACTGACTGGCATAGACAGTGAAAAGAAAACTGGTGTGTGGGGAATGAATGAAAGAGCAAGCTACGGACGACAAAAGAGGAGGAGAGAGGGGCAGTGGTGGAGTTGGTGGGTTGTATTAAGAACTATTTTGAAGTACGTGTATTCAGGTTTATGCTACATTATACATCCGCTCGACTACATTTCAAAGTGAAACATTTTACTTTTTAGTACACATTATTTGAGAATAGTTAAGTTAAAAAGACATATAATAAGCTTATATAATACAACATATTGTTAAAGATTTATGGCTTGTTACCCCTTTTAATATTCAACTAATTTGCGACTAGGGATGTGTGCAATTAGTCGACTGATTGATTAAATGACACTACCCCAGCTAGTTGGAACCAGAAATACTAGTCGGTTAATGTAATTATTAATAGTTAATTGTATTTCACTCAGTTCACAAAAAAACAAAGATTAGAGAAAAGTAAAAAAATAAATAAAAATGAAAACGGATTTCTGTAGCAGAACTTCTCAATATCTTCTCGTTACCCCCCAGATTTAACCAGTATTAACTATCTAATATCATGCATAATACATCAGTCACACTAGAAAGATTACTGCAGATCGAGCACTTTTACTTTTTATGCTTTAAAACTGCAACAACTGATTTTTTGGCCATTTGGGGGTGGCGGAGACAAGTTGCAAACATAATATTAGTATATTTTCACCTTTAAGTTGATATGGTGAACTTGTTAGCAAATCAGCTGCTTATTTACACATTCAGCAGATATGAAGAAACATTATCATTCCTTTGGACCCATGTTTCTAATCACCTAACGAGTCCAATATTAGCGTCTAGCGTCTCTCTTTTTAGCACTATTTTTGGTCTCTACCAACTCCTAAGGTAAACATCTGGCTCTTTAGCTGCAAAATGCTCCATTGTGTTCACCAGCTAGTCGCTAAAACTTTCAGCCGCAGCAGGCAGCTGTTTAACAAAAAAAAACAAACAAAAAAAGCATATTTAAACCCACGAGACACTACCTGCTCAACACCAAACATCGGTGGTGAGCAGGTAGTGTCCTGTGGGTTACAGGCACTTTAAGTAAATCTCAGTCTCGACACTTCTGTGTTTTTACTTTAGTAGAATTTTGAATGAGGGAGTTTTAATTCTAATTGAGTATTTTTACATTCCTGCATTGGTACTTTTACTTAAGTAAAGGATATGAGTACTTCTTCAACCACTGGAGGGGGGCATGTTTTTGCTCTATAGGCCAGCTGCTAAAACAATCAGTGAGTGTGTGGAGGTGGAAGAGACAAGGGGAGCATAAAGAAAGGGAGACACAGTGTAGGACCCCAAACTCCCCTCGGTCCTTTTTATTTATTTTTTGGTTCAGGTCCATCAAGGGGAGTCGAGGGGAATCTAAAATGTTTACCTCAATCCGTTGGGCCTCAAGAGCCTTTCTCCTTCCTGTATCTCTTCCCTATCTGTTGTAAAAATCTACCACAATCTACCCCCACCCCTTTACCCAGGGGAGCAGGGCTGATATCTCTGTCAGATGGCTGGGAGTTCTGTCTGTAATAGTAAACTGACTGGGGAGGAGAGGAAAGAGACATTACTGTGCAGGGAGAAGCGATCAACTGCAGCCTGCAAAACACATCGCATAAGATCCGGTCACTTGGTGTACTTTGTGCGGCCCTCACAGGACTGAACTGTGGAGAGCCAGGAATTACATATGCCTGATTTACACTGTGGTGTTCTGGACAGTAAAACAGAGCTACCGAGGAAATGATATTCTGGCCAAGAATAACGGATGTACAAGGATTTGTGTTTTTAAAGCTGCGTGTACACATACCTCCGTGTACTTATAGAGATAAACACTCTACATGTAGTTTAACAGACTCCTCTTTTCTAACACATACTTCGCTGCATGTGGTTTCATGCCAGCAGTACGCCCTCACTGACTGGCTGATGAGGATGATTGGTGATGTTGTGCTCCAACCCCAGGGGAGTTTGGGCCCAGCCATGTTTTCTAAGATTAGCCTGCGCAGCACAGCACACAGCTGGCAGCACAGTGAGTACAGTACAGCGCTGTACATAAACATTTTCAAACTTTACATGAATCCATTAATTACATGCTCCTATTTAAGATGTAAATACTGCAGCAGATAGATGTGGACTGAGGACATTTCAGGACATGTAGTCTGTCAAGGTTGTCAAGCGCGCTGGATACGGATCGAGTGGAGGAAAAAAAAAAAACGCTACTGTATTTTTGTTGGGTTCATAATGTGTCCATGCATGTCCAAGTATTAATGTAAAGCGTGTATAATACGAAGAGCTGAAATGATTAGTCAATTATTATTTGATGATTGATTTTGACCGACCAACAGTCCAATACCAGAGATATTCCATCATAAATGATATAAAACTGAGAAAAGTAGAAAATCCAGAAACAGTTGAGAAAAAACAGATGAGAGTGTGAGAGTTAGATTTGATCTTACTGTTGGGTTATTTACCCAAACTAAAATATGACATGCTTCTGAACTGTTATACTCCAGCTCTTTTTAAACCTGCATGTCACCATTTGTTTCAGATTATTAATAATAGGTGGATCCTGTGCAGTGGTGAATGTCATATGCACATCATTTTGTACAACTAACGATAAATTTATGACGGTTTCTAAAGTAAAACTATTGCTTGTTGTGTTTAAAACAGGGTCAGAATAAAAATATTTTAGCTTGGGTACAGTAACCGTAATATATATACAAATAACACTAACACTGCGTCAAAACAACTCACTTGTAGTGGCTAAAGTTAAACCAGTTTTCCATCTGTTCTATATTGACGTATAATATGTGACATACACAATCCGGGCTAATGACAGAACCTAGGACGAAAATTACGACTCCATTTGAAACACAAGAAGCAGGTGACAGAGATGCATATATCGACATGAACATGATGTCTGTTTTGTTTTGTTGACTTGCTGAAGGAGGACGGAAACAAAAGCAGACGCTGACAAAGCAGGGAAGTCCCACCGACAAAAACTGACTCACCTGAAGAAGCCAAAGGACAGATTATCGCAGCAGACATCCAGGTGCGTGTGTGGGTGTGTGTGAAGATGCCAAGAATGAAAGAAGGAAACTATGTAAACCAGTTTCATTACTGAGTAAAAAAAAAACAAAAAAAAAACAAAACAAAAAAAAAAGACTGATGATAGTAGTGGAAGGAAAAGCAGAGGAGATGAAGACACAAGATAAAAATCCCAGGAGGGAGAGACTGGAGATGGAGAGATAAATGAGGGATGAGGGTCAGATGCTGTAGAAGGAGAAAGAGCAGAAATAGGGGTCGGCAGTAATAGACCCCCATCTTCACCCACATCTGTCCACTTCAGAGCATCCGGCCAGTGACCTTTAACCCATGCTCTGATAACCTCGTCCCTCCCACATACGACTGAATGTTGCCTGGAGAGTTTCCATCAGTCCCAGAGTGACACAGGACCACCAGAGAGTAGGGTGTCTACGTCGCCTGTGAGACGGGAGGGCGGCCGTCCACGAAGACAGACATAATGAAAGGTTTAGAGTCCCGATTCAGACTCTGATACGCCCAGCTACGTAAAGCTACCAGTGTGTGAGTGTGCAGACCCAGACAGATGCAACCAGAGATAGCAAACCAGACACGCTGAGGAGATGGAGCGGCGAGGCTATCCTGATAACCATACTGTAACAGCACACAGACAATGGAGCAGTGCTCAGCAGGCTGTGTGATGCTCGTAGGTGGCAAGGCCTCATCACTCAGATATTAAACACATTAATTAGTGTGTCCTCCACCAGCAGCCTCTCCTCGCTTTCTCTCTCTCTCTCTCCTGCTCTCTCTCTCGTAGTTTCTCTGGCAAGCAGTGATAATGTAAATATTGAGTGAGCTCAGGCCTCCATATGGCGGCCAGTGATAAAGGACAGAGTGCGTGGGAGATGCACATACCGCCACTGACTTCCATTTCCTGTCTCTCACCCACCAGGTCTAACTAATTTCACAGATGACCAAAGGCCTCTCACAGAGACATGTGTGTGTGAGCAGCAAGTGTGTCTCTTACTGGACTAGATGGGTTTTGAATTCGGTCCCAGAGTGAAGCTGATGTAAAAAAAAAAAAATAGCCTGATGACGGTACCAACAGGGGGCGGATACAACAGCATTTACACCTCAATACACTCAATCAATTACCACGTATCTGATTAACTTAGACCAAAACATCATGAATTATTAAACGTAGCAGCGGTAGGAGAGACCATGTGCAGGAGTTTTTTCATTCCTATTCAAGTTGTGCCTTCCTTCCGACGCACTTGTCACATATGTAGGTGTGCAGAGACTTTTTTCAATATTTTTAGTCTTTAGTAATTTCCCAAAAAGAGTGAACAGTGTTTGAAAATGAAAAAAAAATTGTGAAAAATGCGCGTCACAAGTTCCCAGAGCCGAAGGACAAGTCGTCAGATTGCTCGTTTTGCCCGAGTCAAAAACCCCAAGTAACTTGATACAAACCAGAGAAAAGCTGGTTTGGTTTCTATCAACTGATTGTTTCAGCGCTGCCTCCAGGATGTACTAAATCCAATACCTTTGTAATAAATGACAACTAACAATTATTTTCATTATTGTTTCAGCTCTATAATAAATAGTTTGTGAGTATTACGCAGTTCCCCTCTCACTGAGGCGATGCCCGATAGGGGTTGATTCAGCTATGCAAGAGGCATTTTTTGTTTTTCGTGGAGATTGCATTGCATTGGCATTGGATCGCATGATACTATAAAGTGTTGTGGTCATTTTGTCCACTCCCTGCAGAATATATCAGTACCACAGCCTAGCCTGGGTAGTATGCATCTCTTGGCTCGGGTCAAGAGTGAAAAGCAAAACTTTCAGTGAAAGAATCTTTGTAAAATTTGATTTTACTTGAATATTACAACAACATCCCTATTACATTATTACAGACTTTAGTTATAGAAAATTGGTGAATAAATTCTACATAATAAGCACCTAACATTGGTGAATTTACTATAAAATCACAGTGCACAGTATCAAAGATGCGATATGACCTCATTGGAGTATTATCAGAATATTATAGTGATGCAAAGACCTATATGAAGGATTTTTTGTGACGGATTGGATTGCATTTTAATCTATACTACTAGATATTTCTACTCTAGGGTGTTTTGTTATTCTGTCCGTCCTACGTACAATATATAGTCGACCCTGGGTAGTGTAACATCACTTTGCTGGGATCAGCTCTGGATAACCCAAGTTTCAGTCGGTGTTTTGTAAATTCGCTGTAAAATGTTACACATTCCTATTAGAATATAAGACCATTTAGATGTAGAACAATGGAAATAAATACTATACAACAAACCCCTGCCTTTCATTAGGTATAGAATCACAACATAGTGTCAGAGATGCAATGTGGCCTCATAGGAGTATTATCAGAATATTACAGTGATGTAAAGACCTACAGCATATGCCATATCTTATTGCGGTGTTGTATGGGATTGCATTATACTGTAAAGTGTTGTTGTTTTTCTGTCCACCCCCTGCAGAGCACATCTACCTACCGTAAGAGCCTGGGTCAGCTCTGAAAAGCTTAACTTTTAGTGAAGGATTTCGTGCTTCTTTGTAAAAAATTTGTTCATAGAGGGACGCTGCCGTTGCATTACAAAAAAAAACAAAAAAAAAACAACCACATCTGAATAAGAATATTATGAAAATGAGCCATAGAATAAGGACAATAGTAAGCCACTTCCTTCGATCAGGTCACTGTGAAATCACAGCATAGGGTCAGAGAGGCAGTGTAGCCTCATATGAGTATTATTAGAATGATACAGTGATGTAAAGGCCTACAAAACAGCATCCTGTTGAAATCCTTCTTATTAAGCTTCATATTAACTGACTGCCTCGTGTAGCCTATAAAAAGGATACATGAGAGAAAGTCAATAGCAGGCCTAAATCAGGCCTGCTGCAGGGCCCGGAGAGCCTATTTAAAGCCACGAGTCGATCGGTGTTCAGGCTGCGTACTGGACTTCATGAATGGGAATCGGCAGCAGACTCCTGCTGAATGGCTGACAGACCCAGGTCCAGAAAGGAGGCGGTGAATGGGCGCCTGCGTGCATTGATAATGGATCATCTCGACCGGGCCTGCACATCCCGTCAGATCCCATCAGATCACATCACACGGAGACCCCTGAGTCTTGAGGTGGCTGACCAGACTTTACTCCCTCAAGGCTATTAAATGGATTATGAGAAAAGCCCCTTTGCCCCCCCCCCCGACCCCAAAGTCCAGCAAGCCTCATCCACAGTCTCTGCGCTCAACACCTGAGACGGACCGCTATCACCAGCCGCCTGCACTTGTTCTCTGCCATCACAAACCCTTTCTTAACGCAGGATTCGTCTCGGAGGCTGACTCTGGGGATGGAGCGGGGCTTAAGACCAGAACACGGCAGCCTCGTCTCCTCCTCAGCGCCTGCAGGACTCTTGTTGTTGTTGTTGTTGTCGTCCCCGGCAAACCGCGGTGCCGATGCCTTTCTCGCCTCGGCGTCGGCACATTATTAACAGGCTTTCGCGAAAATCTGTCTCATCATGCGCGTCAGGATGGTCCGGGCGCGCTAAACACGAAACACGACGCGGCGGCTCTCACCTCAATGCAGGACTGCTTTCATGGCGCTGGGGTCTCCGAGACGAGCCTGGCTCTGCGGTGAAGATGTTCACTTTTCAGGGTCAAACATGGTTTGTCCCTCTCTCTCTCCGGTTTAGACGCGCTCGCAGCCGCTCGGCTCTCCCTCCATCTCTGCGCTCGGAGCACTGTGCGAGCTGCACCTTCTGCTCCGCTGCCCACGGACCAGGGACGAGCCAGAGGGAGTCAGAGGAAAGTGCTACTTCCGGACTGTACTTTCAGCGTAAAGCGCCAAGCTGCTGGGCACACGAGTGGCCCCTAAATGCTTACTGTTTTGGGCCCCAGAGTGAGATGTTGTCAGGGCGGGGACCGGAATTTCTAGCCGCATCGGGGCTGGATTGCAAATCGCGTGACTACCCTGGGGCCCCAAACCGTCCTTTATTCATTGCATGTTGATGGGTTTTGGTAATTTGAATGCAGTTTCTGGTTAATGCTTCAACTTGTTGGTAAATTTCCCAATAATTTCTTCGGAAGTTTCCTGGAAATAACTATGCAATCCGATAATAATTAGTCTCAGTAGTAGTGTGACAGGACCGTGTGTTTGCAGTCTCGTACTTAGCCTCTCTCAATTGGTTGCAAATGTGTCATAAAAATATGCACCACTGAAGCACAATAGCAACTAAAGCAGACGCTGCATTATCAGCTAAATTTTCTCTTGAGGAGTGGTTCGGCATCAAAATCTGATTTTGAAACCTTCACATGCTGCTTATCGCTGCAAATGTCTAAATTAAGTTATCTTTGATAAAATTACCACAAACTAACTGACACGCAGAAACACAGAAACCTTTGGGCGTGGGGATGTTTTGGCAGGAGTAGCCCATACTCTCTCAGGTCTCGGGGTCTTTGTAGTGAAGCTGCAGTATTCCTCTGTATGCACTTTGCTTGATGGGAACCTGAGGGGACAGGGTACATACAAATGACAGAAGTTGGTAGTACTATACACTTTGTATATTGTTTTGTTTATTTTGTATATGTATCGCAGTTACAGTTACCTCTTACTTTCCCTACCTCATTGGTTAACTGCACATTCCTTTTTCTTTATGTATTCTTTTATCCCTATTTGTTGTACTGGTTTTAGTTTGTGTGGTATTTGACTATTATTGCAGTGTGACTTGTGTAGCCTCAGCTTGTTGTCAGTTTCTATTCTTTTTTCTTTATGAACAAATGACTGATCTGTTGAGTGACCAGGCAAAATCACTTCCTTCATCTTGATTTTGCCGGGCTTCTACCCACACTTAGTCATAAGGGAAGCCAAGCTGTTTTGTTTTTTTTTTATTATTCCAGCCATCGTTGGGATTTCCTTCTTTGATATCTGACCTTCATCGTCTTTGTGCACAATGACAATAAAGGTGAAGCTAATCAAACCTAAACTAATCATGGCTGAAAAATACAACTGAGAAAATCCCACAGACCCTGGACATTTGAAACCAACTCAAGCACACATGGATATAGTGACCTGCAAATGCATTGTGGTCCAGATAAAAACACACCCATTCAGCCAGATTACGCAACCAGAAAAAATCCTCTCGTGGCAAATTTTTTAAATAAGGCGATTTCACTATTGCCTAATACGTGCCACTCTCAATTGTGACTTTGAAGACTTTTATTTTGAAGGCACACTCATATACAGGCATATTCTGTGTGTCTCGGGCTGAATTGACCGAAGCTTCCCTCGCTGACGGCGTGTGTGTGTGTGTGTGTGTGTGTGTGTGTTTCACTGATCTATTTAACAGCTTCCATGACTGCACTTAAAGGAGCCACGCCCTTTTATTGTTGCCATAACTCGCCACTGACACAATACAAGAGCTCCTCTGTGTGTGTCTGTGTGTGTGTGTTACTTAATGAAGGAATGAGTGAATGCAAAAAAGAGGATATTGAACCCACTATTCATAACCCGCACACACACACTTGACACTGCAAGATACACAGTGTCTCCGAAAATATACACACACAGCAGCAGCAGCACTGACCAGCCAACAGATCCACATCCTTCGAAGTGAAAGCTGCAGCTGGTCCAAACACACACACACACACACACACACACACACACACACACACACACACACACACACACACACACACACACACACACACACACACACACACACACACACACACAGAGTAACAGTACTGACTGACTGAATGAATAGGTTAGGCCCCTCCTCGTGTGTTTCCTCACTAGCATTGTTCTTTCAGACTGTTCCCTGAAAAAACTGCTCACTGGGGGCTTGAGGGAGGCGGCTCGGACCAGCTGGACCAGGAGAATCTCTCCTAAACACTTGACTACACCCTTCTGTGTGCCCATTAGGCTGATGTTGATCCAGTCACTTCAAACCTTTATCACTCGAGCCAGACTTGAGGAATACCTGCATAAAAGACAAACAAAAAAATGTCTGATTTCTGATGTAGCACTCTGCTGTCGTGACTGACCAAGAGGTGACATGACTGTGAAGTCATGCCAGCATGTAGAAAACCCACTGCTCTTTCAACAGAGCTGCTCTGAAGACAAGAAACACAGGACAGTGGCAAAAAAACGGAGCAAAGAAGGTGGATAGTGTGTACATCGAACCCCAGTTGGTGAAAAGATGTAGATGTGACAAAAAACACTTTCTGACAAGGCGACATTAAAAAGACTTTATAACGTGTAATTAATGGCTTTATTAATGTTAATAAATCATGAACTAATGCTTTGTAGATCAGTTATAAGCCATTATAAGCCACTGTTTGGCTACTTACCTTCTGGAAAAGGACCGCAAGACATCTGGAACAAAATCCATTTACAAACCACTTATTAAAATTTATAGCTGCTGTCTTATTCATTATTAAGTAATGAATCAACATGCTCAAGTTCAATTTATGTAGGATTTTCGATTATAACCTTTTATTAACTTCTACATAGAGTTTGACTAGATGTTGACGTAAAATAGTACAAATGTAGAGAGAACAATACAGTAAAATAGTACAATGTTGATGGTTAGAGAAGCTAAGAAGTTCCCAGTCTGCTGCTGTTTAAATAAAGACTCTCTTGCCTCAGTGTGCCCTGTCTGAATAAAATGTTTTGGTAATAACACGTCGGCTTGGCATCTGGCATTTGCTTGCAGTCACATGTTGGTAAACCATTACCACGCACTTGGGGTTTTGCACTTTGCTAATAAGTCATCAGGTTTGCAGTTGTAAGTGCTACAGTGACATTAATAAAGGGTCACAGGTTTCTAAATCTCTAATGAGCAGTTAGAAAAAATGACTCAGTCACCTGCAATTATAAATGTTTATACATTTCTACAGTCCATCAGGTTTGCAGCTGTAAATGTTAATAAGCAGTTGATGAATGGATTTTGGTCCAGATGTCGTTGCTTTGTGTTTACCTAGAATCTGTTATTACTACTCCAATTCAGTTTTTAATTATGTTACACTTAATAACAATAATAATAGATAATAGTTGTTATTATTAAGGTTATTAATTCCTCCCTTTTCAATTGTATTTTGGTATTCCTTGGTTTATTGTTTTTATTGCTATTTTTATTACCTTACCCACAATATCTCCTGCATGAGAGCGCAGACTGACATTGTTACATACATTTTGTTTGGCCAGTTGAGACTTTTCACGTGGCCCACCGATGTTTACTACTCAGCGAGAGACTCTAGCGTAGCACACCTTCACTATAATCCTCTCTGAGAGGATTGACTCTGCGGCCTCATGCTGTGGTTAAGGGCTAAAATAATAAACGGGTCAGGCTACAGACAGGTGGTAGTGGGAAAGGACGAGCTGCTCTGGAAGGTCAGCGTCTGATCTGACTGTTTCCTCTTAAACCAACGGCTCCACACCTGCTTCTAGTCGGTTCCGTCACGCCGTGGTCTTGTTTTCCAAACTCTAAATGATCCATGTGGTCCTGAGCAGTGGAACAAAATGATTACAACAGGGAAGCAGTGCAGACGTTTTTAAACATTTTCATGTAAGGACCCTAAAATAGATCATCTTCAGATCACATACTCCTGTCTGATAAATGTGGTTACAAGACATCTGAAGGTTTTTGCGGCTTTGTGTAACTGTCTATACACAAGTAGAGAATTAACCGATGGATAAATTATACCACAGTCTAGTGACATATTGTTAAATCATTTACAATAACTAAACCTACTTCCAGTGACTAACTGGTAACCCTTTATAACCTTTACATATATATCACTGTCAAATATAAATATAAATCTAAGCAGCCTGTATATACTGCACATAGACGTGCATACATGCATATACAGCACATAACAACTTTTGGAATGTATATAAATTAACTTATTACATTGTCCATTCAATATTTATTCCAGCACTCTTTGCACAAACACCCACCTTTGGAGTAACAGTAAACTCATTTATTTAGAGTTTTGACCCGTAAGCAGAAACTTGTATTTTGTTGTTCATTGTTTATTTATATATATATATATATATATATATATATATATATATATATATATATATATATAAATATATATATATATATATATTCTACTTTTATGTACACAAGGACCTGCTAAAAACCAGAGTCAAATTCCTTCAGTGCATGAATATTCTTAGCCAAAAGGCTGATTCAGATTCTGATAACTACTGCTCCTTTTAGACTTTTACTGTGAGACACCATGCATTTTGTTTGATTTAGAAGGAGTTTAAAGTTGCCATCAGGAATGTTTGACTTTCTTCTTGTGACTCATGTGACCCACAATGTTAAAATAATTGTATAATGAAGAATGAAGTTGCAGTATAGCAGGAATGATCAGAATATACTGTAGTTGTCAATGACTCAAGGGCTGTTCTCTTATTTTTACTCTCACTTCACAGTAAGAAAAAGGTTGTTAACACAATTTTTTCCAAACCTCAGTTTTGTTACCCAGTACTGTACCCCATAGGTAGTATTTACAAACATAGACAGAGTGTAATTTATTTCTAACAAACAGCAAGCTTAAGTGATGAAAAAAAATAATAATTTGGAAGAAAATACTTTTAAACTACTACAAGCTGTGTTTAAACGTACAGAAGACCGATTGCAATATTTTAAAATAAGATTAAGTTAGTTAATTTATTTCCATTTGGATGGCATGGTCAAAGGTGTTTGAGGAGCCACCTTCATCGTTACTTTTATCGTCAGTGATGACTGTGATCATGATGACAGAAACCTTTAAGCTCATTATTTTCAATTCAAACCCTCAAAGACCTGGGCTGGGCAAAGGCTTTCTCTCTGTCTCTCTCCAGAGGCCCTCGCTTCTTATTGATCCTCACACACTTCCTGCCGGAAGGATGAATCGACAGGAGCCTCGAGGGGGCAGGAGCCACTTCTACCTCCTGCTCATCCACAGACCAGTCACTGTCTCTCCCACATCACCTCTTTTGTAGTCCCTTCCTTCCCATGTTTCAATCCCTCTGTCCATCTATCAGTTTTTCTCACTGTTCCCTCTTGATTCCTCCCATCTCACCACAAAAGGTCACTGTTTTCAGTCAGTCAGAGAGACTTCTCCATTTCTTCCTCTGTGCAGACATGCAGTACAGTTTGATGGCAGAGCAGGAACCCATAACATAAGACCGCACACAAACAACAATGCCTCCTTGGGGGGCGTCATCGATCAGGAGTTCAAATATATACCAAATTTAGACTTCAGAGGAGTGGGACAGGGATGGGCCGGGGCAGCTGAAAGACAAAAGAGGGGAAAAAAAAAAGAGAGGAAGCTTTTGAGTTGATTTCCTGTGAAAGCATCGTAAGTGGGTGGGATGGAGATTGGCCTCCTGGGGCTGTTTGAGGATCAATCTGTCAGCCGGCTTTAATAAGGAAACTGCCCCAACACGGTCTCCTGACCAGGAAAACACACAACTGAAATGCACAGAAAACTCAACTCGCCTCTGAAGACACTATTGTCTTCAACATGGGATAGACTCCATACCGGGGCTGCACCTGCATTAGTAGAAATGTGTGAATGCGCAGTCTGCATGCATGAATTACGGATGGGGAGAATTTTAACAATGTAACCTGAAGCTCCGTGGAAAACTGAGAACTGAAAACTGGATTATCTGCCGGCGACGGGAACAGAAACATAACAAAGGATGAATCTAAGATGGGGAACAAAACTAAATTTACCTGAGAGGAGGTCATGTTTCCATCATGTCTAAGGGATGCCCATAACTATGCCCTCAGAGGGGGGTTATTGATGAAGGCCCCGACTACCGCTACCACTAACAGCACACTAGGCAAAGAGCTAAGCAGGGATTCAGACCAAAACTCTGCACTGGCGGGGGTATGGTGTTTAAGATAGTGATGGGTCAACGAAATAGCATCTAGGTAGTCCAGTTGGATTAACAGATTAATGCATTTAAAGGCTCATCAGACACGAAAAATGCTGCACAATCGTTTGTAATATTCGCAGAGTGGATTTTACAACTCTCAGTTGATGTTACAAAGTACTGTACCACTGTACTGTATCTTTTTTTTTTTATCATCTGTGTCTTGTAAATCTCCAAACTGTAGGGAAGTCCAATACTAAATCGCTAGAGTGACCTTTAATGTAATAAGGAACCACTCTCTGATAAGGCACCGTTTATAAATGGTTTATGAGCTGTAATTTATGTTTCTATTACTGATTAATAAATCGCTTATGAAGTCTTTAAAGACCAGTCCTAAGCCATTAACAAAAACAACTTTTGGGTTGCCAGGTTGTGGAAAGTCCTCCTGCGAGACACCTTTGTCTTTTTAGCTCTTCAATTCTCTATGAAAGACATCTGGACCAATTGCTTGGTTTGCTGTGTGTTTGCAGTTAGTCTATGGTAATTTGATTAAACACAATACAAACTAAAGTTGCATGCAGTAGTTTGGGGTGACTAAGTATCGACAGAGTAGGGTGCCAAACTTTTGGGCACATGCCACAATTACTGTTTAACTTTTTTTTTTTAAAGTTCATGAAATAAAGAGTAACAGTGCACTAACATTTGAAGGAAGGCTCTTTTTTAATGTCTGCTTGCTGCAGAGGCTTTACTTATTTATTCTCACTTAAATATCTATTCATTGCAAAAAAAATACAATTAATTGAATTACGTGCATCTTCTTGCATGCAGACCTGGGGCTTTTGGGATCCTGCAGTGTCTGGGGTCCAGGGATAGCTGCCTGGTTAATAATACTACATAAACATTGTTACATTGTAGTTTTAGGAGCACTGTCCCATGTGTCTGTGTGTTTGACTCCACCAAGCTTGAGGAAAACTTCTATTTAACAAATACAAGTCACGTCTTTACCGTATGTGTGCTAGGGTATCGACTGGTTACAGATCTCATCAGGCGGTGTCAGAAGTGGCAGCCCGCCAGCTGAGTCACACCAGCTTTCACTTGCAACCGCTTCACTGAAGTGACAAGAAATTAGCGGAGCTGATCCTCAGATGACTTGCCGTTGAAACGTAGGTGTGTAGGTGTGTGTAGGTGTGTGTGTGTGCGTGTGTGTTTTCTGTGTCACCTTGTACCTGAGGTTACGTCTCTCACCCTGAGCTTGCAGGAGATGATGCATGATGTGCGCCATGATGTCATCTGAGCCCCTCTGGAGCTCAGCCCAAGATAGCACAGTAAACCACACTATTAGTGACACTGTAAACAACATGAGGAAACAACAGCAGGAAGGAAAGCACGTCAGGAAGTCATTTGCTGGGGAGGCTCTGCCAATAAACTTTAGGCTGCATCAGGAAACATAACAGACAGTAGTGGAAAGTAATGGACTGTACAATTTGCAAGTATTTGTACTATTTAATACTTGCAACTTCTACTTGTCTACATCTCAGAGGGAAATATTTTTCTTTTACCTCACTACATTTATTACACAGCTATAATCACTACCCAATTCAGATTTTACAAACAAAACATATGATGATCTTATAAAAAAGGATTAATTGATACAGATTAACCACCCAAAAGTAAATGCAGTCATTAAATCCAGCTCCACCTTAACAAGCTACATCATTAAAATGCAGCTCATACATTAATGCATCAATATTACCCTCTATATAATCATAAAACATACATTTTTCTATTAATACTCTTGTACATTTTGTTAAGTAAATGTATAATGCAGGCCTTTAACATATAATGGAGTATCTTTACATTGTGGTATAGCAATACAACAACTTTAACTTCAGGGAAAGGATGCAAATACTCCTCTATCACTGATAAAGGAAAACATGTATTGTGGCAAGAAAAAGCCAAACAAATTTCCTGAGATTTAAAATAATATTAAACGTAGGGTTTTGTTGACATTGGCTTTATTTCCTCATTGTTTGGGATGTCACAGGCTCAACAGCTTTATATGTAAAGTAGCAATAATTATTATTATAATTATAATAACTGCAAAATCAACCATTTTTCTCCCTTCAAATATTTTCTTTTTCCTCTAAATTTATTTAAGGCCAATATGTAGAGAAGTATTGAATGGTAACCCTTGCCATTGCCATGAACTAAGCTTACACATATCGCGAAGGTTACAAAATGACCATAAAGCATATTTCACCAAACAAGGAAATATTTCATGTTTTAGAAGACAAATGGCACATGCATGAACATATATATATTCCTTTTGTTTGCTAAAAAGTCATTCAGAGACAAAAAAATGTAAAGTAAGTGATCTTATATAGTTAAGTTCCTTATTTCTGGGGTCAAATAGACCCCCGAAAGTTCCGACTCCCAGCAGATCCCTTACTGCATGAACAAACTGTTATAAAACTCCAAAGACAAAAACGGAAAATTTGGGAGGAGTAGTGCTGCATAAAAAGTACGGTCAACACCAATCACAGATATGCAGCATGTGAAAATCCATCATAAATAAAGTTTTTAAACTTTCTCTGAAGCCCCAAACAGAAGTAATGTGTTGTTTAGAAGAAAGTCTCATAAAATTAGAAAAAGATATTACGAATCGAGCTGATAGAAAAAATAAAATCTTAAGTATGTTTTTTGAGCTTGAAGAAGATCTGGGGTCTCCAAGAGCCCAAACAGAAGATCAGGGTTAATCGACTTTGAATTGAGGCTGTGAATTTCTTTTCTTTACAATGACTGTACTGTGAATAAACATTATCTAAATCCATCCATCACTTCACATAATCTTCCCCAGATGAGGTGAGAGGAAGGCAGGGTGAGGTGGGGGCGCGGGGGTCATAAGAGAGACTCCATATTCAGCATCCGTACTGGTTTGTCCAGGATCACGTGGCCGAGTGATTCGGCCAGATGATGTTAGAGCAAATCAGAGCGCAGGGGGAGCATTCAGCATGCAGCCACCTGACAGAGGAGGCCTGTTTCCATGGCAACACTCCAAGGTGGTGGGGGGTAAACTGAATGCATGCAGAGACAGAGGATCGGGGGAGAGAGAGAGAAAGGGGACTGAGACATTTCCAAAGGGGATTATGAGAGGCCAAAATGGTACTTAATTATACAAAATAAAATAAATGACACATCCCAAACACAAACAGGAACCAAACTCCCTTAGCAATCCACCCTTTTCTCTCTCTCTCACACACACACACACACACACACACACACACACACACACACACACACACACACAGACTCTTTTGTTTCCATGCAACAGTCCTCAGCAGTTTATGGCCTGGGCTACTTAGCAACAAAAAAAAGACAAAAATCCTGAATGGTGTGTTAGTTCAATGAATGCACTGAATGAGATTTTCACAGCCACAGAGAAATGAATGAAGAGGATGCCGCTGAATGGGAGGGATGTCTAGGAGGGGAAAAAAAAAAAATCTTACCTGCCAAGCTGAAGCAGTATACTGTATGGAGTCTTTACAAAATTCCTCTCTCACCAAGACTGATCTGCAGCCCAGGAGGCTCTGCTCTGGAAACTGCTGGATCTGAAAACTCTGCTGCAACTGACGCAGAACGTAAACTCCCAAAAAAGTCCCAAATAAATTACAGAAGACATGGCCTTAGTGTCCTCACTGTGAGCTACCTAGCCCTTTTAACACATATAGTCCCCCAGGGTTTAGGGGTTCAAAAGTAATTGGACACATACAGAGACAGACATGGCATGTGTTAAAAGGGCTATAGCTTCCCACACAGTTCTTTCAAAATTGACGTAAACCCACTCATATTAATGCGGAGACTTCAGTCTAGCATCCAATATTGTAGTTCAAATTGAATGTGTTGAAGCTCGGAGCCTGAAGAACAAAAAATGTGTGACTGTCCAAGTACTTACGGTCTGGACTGTACTGGCTATGGCAACCTTGCCTCATTTTACAGATTAAGGAATAAATCAAAAAAGAAAATATTTGTTCGTTGTAGCCCTAAAAAGTTCCTGGCTTCCATCCAAAGCCATCATTGGGGTCAGTGATATCACAGTTGATGATATGAGGTGATTTTAGTTTAAAAAAAAAAAAAAAAATTGTAGGGAAAACAGATACAGTGATGCAAGCAGACAGACAAAAGGGAATACATTCAGAAGAGTCAGCTTAATAATTTATATTCATAATAAAACATAACTTTACTGCCTCCTACTGAGCCCAAGATTGAAAAGAAAAATCTAGACTATGGAAGAAAGATGAAATAATCCAATATCCTCCTTTTTCTCCACTCCTGCTGTACACTCAGTCTCCCTCACTGCAGGGTGATGTTTGCTCTTGGACACAGTCTCAAAATAAACATGACAGGACAAAAAATAAAATGCTGACCCATCAGTGCGCGGTCACTTAAGAAAGCTCTCGGATCAAGGTTCAGTCCAGGTGAAATGACTTGTCAACTGCGGTAAAAATAACATCAGGCCATTAGGGTTACTGATGACCTTTGTTATCCTACAGATGGAAGTTGTTAATATTTATAGAGCTGTCAATGGAGAGGCTGAGACGAATGATATGAAGGAAAGAGAGACAGAGACTGGCAAGCGGGGGGGGGTAGGTGTGTGTAAGTGCAAGGTGTGTGTATCCAAGTTTGGGGTTAAAGGTGAATGGCGCTCTGGAGGGCAGAATGAGGCTGTAATTGTGCTGAGAAAGCTCAGGGTCTGCTCTGATTCATATGCAAAAAGGGGGCTCAAGACGGACGGAAAAGTGAAGGAGGAAGCGTATGTGTGTCTGTCTCGTTAGTCTTTAATGGCTGCGAGCCGAGGTGCTCTTTAAGAGGAGGCCTGTGATGAATAATGCAGTCTGATTCAGACATACTCAGATGCAGGGAGCTCTCAGTGGGACCGCTCAGGCCTGAATCACTGATCAGCACATTCATTCCGTGTGTGTGTGTGTGTGTGTGTGTGTGTGTGAGTGTGTGTGTGTTTCAGTGCCGACAGTCAGTAACTTCCACTCCTTCCTCTTGGGTTTGCTGTTAAACAGACCCAAGAGTGCTTACTATCAGCCCACATTTGTCTCTCGACTTACGTAATAATACAGAGACCACTTTAATATTACTGTTACTGTCAAAAAATCCAACTAAAAGAACAGAACTAACAGGGAATCAACTGTGACTAAGTACTTTATGACTTCCTCATCCTATCTATGGCTCTCTGCCCCAGGCCCATTCATTCTTACTGAGGTCATGTACCTTTAAAATTGGGTTATGAATATATATACTTAAATATTTTAAAAAGGCTAATTTCCTAAAAACCTGGACACTGTAGTTTCTAGCAAACGTTACTCAAACAGGAGTAAATATTGCATTTAGTGGGAACTATTTTCGGCTGCAGGTGAATGCACATGTGGTGCTCTGGTGAGTATTTCCAGCAGCAGGACAGTGTATCTGGGATTGAATCAAAATATACTAGAGCCCATGTTCGGCGTATTGAAGGAACATGTTATCCAGTGCAACAATGTGGCTCACTGGTGTGTTTTTAATAGTTTCGGGACAGAAATGGAGCTGTATGGCAGGGATTTTCAAGGACCACGGTGTTGATGTTATCTGACAAGAACAGGTGTCATCAGTGCACTCTCCCCTGCACCGCCACCATCCTGCCTGCGCTATTAACAACTCAAGGTAAGATCATTAGGAACGACAGAGCGCTTGCACGCTTGCATTGGCTTTTAATTCAGCGTCCTCTCTCTCATGGTTTTTGCTGAGCATCAAAGCTGAGAGTTCCTCTTCCTGCCTATCCACAGTGAAAAATGTACTGCCCGTTTGGATCACATACTTCCATGAAGTGTTTCTCTGCTGTCAGCCACAAAAAAATGAGGCTTTATGTAAGAAAAAACAACTACACACCCTCCGTCAGAATAAAGTCAGATAGTTGCCCTGCAGGAATCAGCTATATCAGGCTCTGGCAACACAGACAATGTGTGTTAATAGGATGAATTAATTATTTTTGGTGGTCTTTAAATTCGTTGACAGTAAGAAAAATGTAGAATATCATTGGCCTTATCCTGAAATGAAATAACTTGCAATGTTTTGTTTTTTTTAAACTTTTGATTGGTGGATACCTATCCATATAATTTTAAAAGAAAACAATTTGAGAAAAATGACGGTAATGTCTTTATTTTGAATATATCTGCAATGTCAGTTAGAAAAGGAAGAAGTAAGCAGGTAAACATGCACAGTAATTTGTCTTGGAGAACAACATTAGGATCATAGACTAAATAACCATTGATGTATTACTGCTGCAACACTCATCTATCGGATGAGGCGCAAATGATCTCTTAATAGCAAGTCAGGGTGATTTCTCTGCCAAGAAACAAGTCATTAAAACAACCATTACAACCTTATAACTACTGTATGTATTGTTCCACCACCATAACCTCTTAAAATAAACACCTCTTCCTCAGTAACCTTCACAGAAAGTCCCCAACCAAAACAAATTATAATTTTAAATATATCAACTTAAATCTTACATCATCTATCAACCTTTGAATCTGTGTTTGCTGTTTTTATTGTTTTTACTGTTTGTGATACTGTTTTTATCGTTTTAGAGAATGTCTGTGTGTATATGTTGGTATGTCACACATCGACTGAGGATGTACATGGCTCTTGTGTTACACCTGCATAATGACAATAAAAGTCTTTAACTTGAACAACTATTTCTTCATTGATTAAATTCCCTAACTATTCTAAATTCCTGTATAACTCAGAAAAAACACAGCAAGACCAGAGCATTGTGGTCCCTTTGGTGTGGGAAGGACTAAATCCTAACTTCATTAAATTTGTGCAACAACAGCAATTAGTACATGAACTACTAATGATTGGCTTTCAGCAATAAGTTAATATGAGAAGGAACCTTCAGTCATAGTTTTGCTAGACTTATATATAAACTGCAACTTATTAAAGGTACTGAAACTGGAAATGAAAAAAAGAGGAACCTATTTTGGAATCAATCAACCCTTTGATTTACAGTTTACAGCCCTGAACTGCCCCCTAGTGGAAATGTTAGCTACTGCAAAAACAAAAGTAAAGTTCTGTTTTCATGACTTTTATGCAGGACATGCATGCTGCTGAATGTTGAACCAACCCCATCTCACAGGGATGAGATGACATCCCTGTGCGACAGCTTAGAGGTTTTGGTCGTTCTCATGGAAACGGTGGAGGTGATCAGCGTACCTTTGAGTAAAAGAGAAAAGGAGAAAAAATTAGGAATATCAAGTACTTGTAAGGATTAAAATGGCATATTCAGTCCATACATGATATAGAAATATAAAGCCAGAAGATCGAGTTTCACTTTCAGCTGTGCTATGCACACTCACTTTTTAGCACAGAAGGCAGAGCAATCTCTGCCGATACTCTCGCTCCAAGCGGTCTTGTACAACACCTGCAAAATCACAGGTAACAAGTCAGTTCAGTTTCTCTAAACCTGAACACATACACCTATTAACAGTGTAGCACAAGCTCCTCTGATTTACAAAGAGACTTACCAAGAAGACCAAACAATGCAGGAACAGGGTGTAGAAGAAGGCAACGGTCCTGGCTACCTTGTTGGAGAGAATCACACGTCCCTAAAAGACACAAAAATTGAAGGATTAGATAAGGAGTTGCACCAAACACATGAGAAGAGAGAGAGAGAGAGAGTGAGTGTGTGTGTGTGTGTGTGTGTGTGTGTTCGGGTGTCTTTGAGGCTTACCAGGCTCAGAGTTGCCTTATCCCAGGGGCTGAGACTCAGGTATCGGCGCTGACGCTCCTTCAAACACAGAGTAGTTAGCCTCAACAAATATACACCTTCTTTGGAAAGTGTGAGCTCAAGTAATAATAAATGATGGTCAGAGTTATTTTGAATAAATTTCCATCTGTAGAATATGTCTAATGCACCTCAGCCTCTACCTTTCCCAGAATTACTTTCAACAAAACACAGAAAATGAGATGGGACTTGTCATCATCCATGTGTGAAAGCAAAGAAAACGGTAAAATTTAAACTACTTACTCAAAATAGAGTAAGTAGTTTCTGTTCTAAAGCTGCTAAATTGGTTTCTCTTTCTCAACAGTCAAACTACTTCTGGGCGACTGTGGAATGTCAGTGCAAAGTTGAGAATCTAAACAAGATCTTGGCCTTTAACTCTGTAGGACTGACACCATATCAGGCTCTATTTTGATGGAAGTATCTCAACCTGTCATCCACGTTTAGTTAGTTGTCAGTTATCAGAGGAAGAACCTGTCACAGTGAACAACAAACTAGAACAGGAAAAGGAGGTTGTTAAAGAGATTTGATCTTGTGTGTGTAGTGAAGGTGTGGGTTTTGTACCTTCTTGCTAAAGGAAGCAAACGGATCCAGTCTCTCCTCGTACTGGGAGGAGTAGCGCATTACAGTGTCGTCACTACCTCCAGCCTACACAGCACAGAGAAAACAGAGAGATTGAAATATTCCTCCAAAATATTTTCCACAAGAGTTCCACAAGATCAACAAAATATCAAAAACACAAATGTCACCCATGTAAGAGCACAGTCATTCACACAATCACACACACACACATACCCACACACACACACACACACACACACACACACACACACGCACACACACACAATGACTCACTCTGCTGGGGTAGCTCTGCAGGAATTTGATTTTCTCATAGAGTTTGATGTTGTCTGCTCTCAGGCTGTCCAGTTCATTCTGCAGGGCCTGCATGGTCTGCTGCATGGAGTGATTCTCCTGCAGGGGGCAGAGGAAACAAATGGATGAGTGTGGTCGGAGGTCAGCAACATGGAGGAGTGTGTGTGTGTGTGTGTGTGTGTGTGTGTGTGTGTGTGTGTGTGTGAGTGTGAGTGTGAGTGTGAGTGTGAGAGAGAGAGAGAGAGAGAGAGATCGTGACTCACAGCTTCCAGCTCCTGGTTGCGGGAGCGGAACCTCTCCCTTTGGCTTGAGATGATGGACAGCAGAGAGTCCATCTGGCCCTGAGGAAGCTCAGGATGGGGACTCACGCCTGAGCCTGAAGATAACAAAGATAGCAAAAACAAACACTTGCAAATGCCACAATTCACTTTCCCTTTATTTATTATTAAAATAGAGGAAAGTTTATTTATTTATTTGCAGACAGGCAGTGTGAGTTGAACACCTCAAAACTGACTGACTGGTAGATGAAAGGGGAAAAAAAAACAAACAAAAAAAAACACTTAAATCCCTCTAATCAGGTTTGTTCGCAGTATTTAAGCCCCCCCCCCACAGAGTCTCCACTCAGCAGTTTAACCTCATTTCAATTAAAGAAGTTGTGGTGTTTGCAAGTCAGACTTCAGTATTTTCAGTTTTATGCCCGAGAGGAGGGACACTGCATTCATGCACCATCACCTCTATTAGAACAAAGACTTTTCAACGTGGAAGTTTCACACAAGTGCCAAAGCTGGGAGATTAATTCAAATAGTTCGCCTTAGTTTAAGAATTAGGATACAGTGCTAGCTTATCTTTTTAACATAGAGGAAAAAAAACCAAACAAGATGTGACTAAAATGACAGTTACTTATGGATGCATCAAATATTTATCCCGAATGTCTGACTTTTCTAAAGAAATGCACATAAAATTCTAAAAGTCTTTTTCTGTCTTGACATGATATTCTGTATTTAGCAGCACAGAAACATAATGCTACCGAGCAGACAATTAAAATGCCCCTGATACTTTTAACCAGCATGTAAATTTACTGTTAAAGACCCCGAAAACATATTTTCTCATTTAGCATCTTACTATGAGTAATGGTGTCTTACATGAACACATTATATTCATGTAATTGCCAAAGAACGACGATTTCTCCGTCATGTATATGTACAACTGGGTTTTTAATTGGCTCTTTACAAATATGCATGCATGAAAAAAGACCGCAGACAGGGAAAGCATCAACAGAGGCTGTTACAGATCCGATCGATCATCGTATTTAAAATGTTTCCATCCTAAGAAAAAAAAAAAAAAACGGAAACTAAGACAAAGTAGCCTTGATGTTTCCACCGCTGAACATTTGACCATTTGTAAAGCGAAGACACTTTTGCTTTGTGCAGAAAAGCTGTGAAACAAAACGTTCAGCCCTCCTCCTCACACCTCAACTTTTTTACATCCAGGTACGTACCAGTAAACATGGCAGTGGCCTCTTTGATTGGTTCTGGGATGTTCCCCATGTTGCTGACCTCCGACCCATCTGCATCGGGGCGTGGCAGGGAAGACATGGACTGGATGGTGCTCAGGTCGTGCTCCAGCTTCAGGATCAGCTCTTTCTGCTCCGCGCTGGTACGCACTGCAGCCGAAAATTCCACCTGCAGCTCTGCATAACGGCCTGTTGAGGGCAGAGAGGAAAGATGAAGATAATGTGCAGATTATTTTTCATTTAGACATCTTGTTTGTTTTTCAATTTTATTTATAGTTCCCAAAATAACTTACCGGAGCAGCTGTAAATGGCAGAAGCAATCCAATATCCACAACATCACTGACAACCCCTGAGGGATCCCCTTTTCTGCACCACAATCCTACTTTGAGTCTTTCCTACTAATCTCTTTCTCTGAGAATACTTATTTTACAGAACCATCCAGGTGTTTAACAAAGTATGTTTCCAACAGGGTTTTGGGCAAAGAAAAAAAAAAACTACCACAGCACACTTTTAGTATTTGTATAAAAGAGATTTACTTCAATTATCACACCTAGGGTGCATGTGAATAATAATGATGATGAATCAAATGTCAATCATAACAAATACATTGTGAACGTTTCATACAGTGATATTGCTTTTCAATGTTGTAGAAGGGACTGTTTTACAGTGCTGAGAACAAACAACATGATACGTTTAGTAAATAGAAAGATAAAGAAACAATGATACATAAGGAAAAACGAAAGGGAGGGAGACCCCCAAGGACAAAAAGCATCTCAGGAGTGACAGAAGTGCTAGGGAAACGACTTTCAAAAAACATCTTAACCATCCCTTTACAGTCATGCAGCCTTTTGTACTACAACACACACGTACGCGCACACACACTCACAAAATAAGCAGTGGGAAAAGTTATGAGAATTATTACTTCCACATTGTTGATGAAAGGTTGGAAAAAAAATCATCTAAAAACACTCTGAACTTGCTAAAGCCTCAACAAGCATCTTAAAGCTTTCCAAAAGGGGGTCGGGGGAGGGAGGGGGGGGTTTGAAGATCTCCCCAGGTCATTTGGTTGTCAGACTACACTGTGGTTTAAGCTATGGGTGAACTGAAGCAACGACACTAGGTAGCAACATACAGAAAAACTGTCAGCAACCTTTCAACAGAGGTGGATAACTATTTCACTATTTGGCTTTTTGCTTCCTCTTTTAAGTCTTGTGAGTTTTCACTGAAATGTTTGTGGTTCCAGAGTTGATCTCTGGGTGTTAAAATTGTACAGTTAAGCATGAAATAACTGATGACATAAAGAGGAAATGGTTTAAGACTTAAAATTAGTAGGAGCCAATGTGAGAGGTGAGCGAAAAACCAAAAGCACGCAAGTAAAGTGGAGGGGGAAGTTTAAAGGATGAGTGTATTGTGCTGTATTATGTGTGTATGTATTACTGAGTGTGCTATGCATACAGCACCACTGATTCGGAAAGTGTTTCCTTACAAAACCCACTTCATAAGATATATTTTAAAAGTATTACAAAAAACATCTGAGGTTTTTTTCTTTTCTTTCATTTTTTTTTCCTGAATATGGTGACCAGTGCTGCTGTTCGGGCTTCCATTACAACTAATATGTCAAATGAATAACCACTACTTCAACAGATCATACAGTAAAGCTTTACGACTTCAGAAAACATGATATGATATACAGCATCTGTTACACCTTTACAATGTTATTCAACAGTGTATAGAATCATCTGATTTAAATTTGTAGAAAAATATCTGTGGATCATGGAAAAGTCCTGAATCGTCCCTTCTCTCCTCCTGCCTTCAAACAAAAGCATACTGTGACAATAGTGAATCAATAGCTACTTGATCGACTGTATTTACACATCTCTTTTCCAAATAACCATTAGAATTGGCACACGTCATTATCAATACCTGTAGTGCCGTTATTAATGTCACAGCAAACCTGACACAAACAGAAAAATACAAAATGCCCTATGAATAAATTCAGTGTTATTACAGTGTACGCTGTTTCTGCATGCTTCCTCCTTCATTCAATGCTCTGGCCTTTCGCTGCTAGTTAGGTTATGTACAACGTAAGAAATGCATTGTGGGAAAACAACTGTCTGAAATAAGACCCAGACTGAAACTTGTCTACAGGTCAGTCATAAGAATGCACAAGTCTGTTTTCTCTTTTTACTGTTTCACTGCACTCCAGCAATTATATACAACCCTCTCCAGAGAGCCGAGGAAAGTCGACTTTTAAGTACCACTACGAAGTGTATGAGAAATAAATTTGGATCAAGACATCGGACAGATTATGAACAAATCAGGTGAAATCCTCTACAACTAATGACATCACTAGTTTGGTGCCCTGCTTGGCAGTTAAAGGCACAAATCTGATGATCTCACATGGTTTAGGTGAGTTGATGGATCTGGCTATTAAATGGCTAATGGATTAAGTGCTTATACTTTACAGTAGCTATTCATCACCATACAACATACTGTGGTTGTCCAGTCCAAGCAGTCCAACAGAAGGCAATACGCCTTTAGTATTCTGCAGAAGACAGATGTTTCACATCAGTCGTCCACAGGAAGAGCCAATGTTTGAGGAATTTTACAATTATTAGATGCATTAGAAAATCCAATTTTGGCTAATGCATCTTAATGCAGTGCAATGAGGTTATCAGTATCTTTTGACAGGCTGCCAATATATCTGGATGTAGAGTCAGGGAAAGGGGAGACTTGAGAATGGACTGAGGAGATTTTGGATAGAAACCAAAACAGGTGTTTGTTCATAATATCTACAACTGTACAGGACAATGTCTTTCTGTCACACAGTCATCTGTAGTTTAAAATAGGGGGCTGCTGAATAAGAATGCAGTTTATCATGTACAAACCGGGTACAGCTATCTTATGCTTAAATTTTTTTAGTGTTAGGATGCGGATAAGAGTCTGTGCTTGGTTCACAACCACTTCTAAAAAAGGCATACATTTTCCCAGGATCCCGGGACCGTACTCTGCTGTAGTGTTTACAGACCCTGTCCTAGGTTAAGTCTTCAAAAAAGATCCTAATAAGTGCTTTGTTACGGACTGCAATATAAATTCTGCATAATCATAGGCTGGCTATCTCTGTTCAATCTGGCATAGCACATCTGCTAGCTGGTACACTTCTCTAATCTCAATTTGGCAGATATGACCTCTTTCAAGTTAGCGTGTGTTCTCAAGTTTAGGTAATTTCATTTGACCTATTTGACAAAGTGTATACATTTGGACCTGTTAATTATGTTAATGTGATTAACGAGTGGGAGAACTCTATCTAAAGAAAGCTGTATGCCCTGCTAGGCGTTAGTGTTGGGCTTACCCAAGAAACAGCCAAAAAAAAAACATTATTGGAGAATAGAAAAAGGAAAAGAGATATGCTATCATATATTCACTGATCTTGATATGTCCTTTGATTCTCTAGCTAGCAATTTAAGAGCATAACTGTCGTGGTAAAAGCTTTATGCTTACGGGAGCATGAACTGTAGCAAACACATTTTTCAAAGCTATTGAAATGACACTAAACTTTAGGATTCATGAATATACAAACAAATGAGAACTAGTACATCTTTGTAAATATTAACCAATACTGCCGGCAGTCTATACGTCTAATAAAAATGTTACTTGCCCTCAGGAACAGTATAATCCCTTAAAAAATAGACAACTCAAATGATAAGACATTAAATGAAAAATACAGCACCTATAAATAAGCAGAATAAAAACCAAACTATAAATGCAAAATAGCAATAAAACCAAGCTACAGTAAATCATAGTATTACACTACTTTGTGAGAAGATTAATGTAATGGTAACGCATCAAACAGCTTAAAGAAGGGTGTCAGTTGTGCACTAGTAGTGTGTGCAAGTAGATACGAAATATGACCCCACTCATTGGAAACACTGAACACTCCTCAATCGCACACACTTGTGCACACGCATGTATTGACAAGCATGCGTGTACATGCACCCACGCAAACGCGCGCACACACACAAAGGGGAGGCAGTGGGCTGACAGGCACTGAGGGCTTGTGTGGGACAGGGAGGAGGTGATATGCCTTATAATTTGTAGTGTATACAGTAGAATTCAATGAAAAAGACTTACATCCCTGGATACAGGATAGACTGGAGGAGAGTGGTAACTACTCACACCAGGACTGGGGTGAATTCACTTTGACGGCAATCAACAGAACGTACAGATTAATCAAGTACTGTACATTGCAATTCATTCGCTAAAACCCATTTTTTCAGTCGAGAATTTCATTATTAATAATCTACTTCTTAAATTTAACTCTGAGTGAATTGACCTCGACCCTGACTTACATGCAGGCAAATACAAATGCACACAATACACAAAAACAGTCACACACACACAGACACACACACACGCGTGCACACACGCGCACAAACGCGCGTGCGCAAACACACACACAAACACACACACACTCTTCCTGATTTGGCCTATAAAAAGATGTGTGTTTGTGAACAGAGAAAATTTGTCAGTGGTGCAGACACACGCCCAGCAGGTCCAGTGCTGGGTAAAGCTGTGACGTGCACAACCTAAAACAACAAGAGACACGTATAGTATCACCATGTCAGACAGCTACAGTACTACGTGAAATTCATTGTATCGTATTTCAACAATGCAACATTATTCCATTCTAATTCGTTTTTTTTTTTCATTTAAAAACAGTAACTTGTTATTCTCTTATTTTCTGTTCTTATTTTGTACTAATTAAAAATGCTTCCTAAAATTCCCTATTTTGTATTCTTTAGAGTCAATAGACTGTGCAATCTCTTATTGGCAACCAAATTGCAATATCAAAAAAGAGATCATCCTTCATCCTTAAAAGAAGGGTTTAAGGAGGCAAAAAGAGGGTTCCTTCCTTCCTTCCTCTTCAGATGAGTGCATGTGTTTGTGAGAAATTAGAAATCCTTCTGGCCATTACATGGCTGTCAGCAGGATAGCATATGGGACACAACAAGTCAAAGTTCATCTTTCTTACATCAGTAACCATGGCAGCTCAGCCGGCAGGCCTTCCACTACCCTCTTAAGAGTGTAGGAGTGAGATAAAAAAGAAAACATGCTGCCATTGAGAAGAGAAAACACATACACACACACACACACACCATTTTTTGGGTGTGCATATATACACACTCGCGCACACACGCATGCACGCACACGCACACGCACACACACACACACACACACACACACACACACACACACACACACAGGTGCACACTGACACAACCCCTAACATACAAACACGCACACACACGCAGTGAGTGAAAAAGGCAAAGGGCTTGTAACAGTCACTCTACAGTGTGAAAAATGAGGCGTCTCACTGAGTGAGGGGAGGTTTGTGGACACTTGGGAGGTGAGAAGAAGAGCGGAAAAAATCTCCTTTAAGAAAGTGAGAGTTCTTGTAAGAGAGTTCCTGTCTCTATCTATCATCTATCAGTGTCTATCACTGTGACAGCTGCTGTGTCAGGCCTTGCCTGTGTTACTGAGTCCAGGTTTCAACCCCAGCTGCGGGTCAGACCCCAGCTCAGGACTAACCAGTCTGGTGCACCAGTGGCTGGTGATAGGGGGAGGTACAGCAGGGCCGGAGGCCAGCAGGACGGCTAAGTGCTTTTCTCAGTACAAAAACAAAACTCAGTTTAAAAAAAAAAAAAAAAAAAAAGGAGAGACACTTAAGTTCTCTTATTTTGTTCTTCTAGGTATTCAGTAAATCTTCTTTTTAAGGGTTTTGCCAACCACTCTTTGTTTCTTTCCTCTTTTCGGAAAGCTTCTATGTAATAAAAATGGCTGCTGAGCTTGACTTTGGCTGTGTCCACTCTCCGACTGGAACAGAGCAGGAGGGGTCCAAGGTTAGAGGTCGTGAGGTTATGAAACGAGAGGGATGAAGGATGGTCAGGGGGAGCTAGAACTCCCACTCTGAGGGATCCTCTTTGCTGGCAGCCTTCTCCAGCCTGTGGATGATGTTATTGAGATTGGCTGCTTTCTTCTTGCGCAGATTGTTGTCCCTGGGGTTTCTAGCAGGGCCAGAGGCTGGGATGTTAGTACTAGAGGCATGGCTACTGGAGGATGCCTCTGTGAGGCTGAAGAGCCCCAGTCCACCCTGTCCACAGCTGGAGCCCGGCCCGGCCAAGCCTGAGGTGGTGCAGTCTATCTGAGCAGGGGAGTTATTAGAGCCCCCTGCCTCAGACTCAGCCTCCATGTCGTGGTCTTTGCATGCTCCTCTGTGATCCTCCAGGCCAATGCCCAGTCCCTGGCGTGTCTCCACTGTGCCCTCAGACTCTGTCCCATCACAGCTGTCCCCCTCTCCTGATTTGGACCCACGGAGGGAAGGAGATCCCCCCTCACTGCCAGGCCCTACCCCTCCAGCTGCCTGGATCTCCTCTATGAAAAGCTCTCGCCGGATACGTGACCTAGTGGAGACACATAGGTTTAGTCACGCTTCTCAAACTATAAAATTTTATTTGTCTAACTTAGTATGGAATCATACTAAAACTTCATTGATCTCAAATTATTGTATATGTGTATGGAAGTCCTTTTATATGGAACAGGGCAGTAGTAACAGCCCCTGCTCATTGTGGTAATTTCTGAGAAATGAACTACAAAATAACAACACAAGAGTTGTTATGCAGAGTGAAATACAAACAGCTTTCTAGAGAATTCATTCATGCACTGCAAACCTACAAATATTTTTCAATAAAAAGAACACAATTTAAAACAACAAGGTACTATTATATATAACTGTTTATACAGAAATATAATCCCTATCATGTTATATTAGATTTATTTAAATAATATCAAATCCCTTTGTAGAACAGCTTGTAATGAAAAAACACCTGACAGCAGTAGTTCAATGTGGAAGTACCGCTTCCTTCCATATGCTGACCTGTAATTATGGAACCAGTTGATGACAGTACTGGTCTTCAGGTTGAGCTGGGAGGCCAGCTCCTCAATGGTTTTGGGGGAGGGATAGGGTTTCTGCTGGTAAGCCTTTTTCAGGGCCTCCTTCTCTTCAGGGCCTAACACCACCCTGGGCTTCTTCAGCTGCTGCTGTCCCGGGCTCTGGGAGCCCTGCACGTAGTCTGTCCCCACCAAGCCCCCGTCCACAGAATGGCTATCACTCAAGGAGCTCAGCCGCCTCTTCATATAGGCTGAACAGTGACACAAAAACAAGAGAGGGAAGTCAGTGCCTCAGAAAATACATTTGTGAAATGAACAAAATGGGGAATATCAATAATAAAATCATATCTGCAGCAGACTAGTGGTCTGGTATACAATCTCCAATTTTAGACTGTGGTGTAGTTAAGAGAAGCAGGTATCTCTGTCGATGAGCATGAAATTTGACGTGCAGTATTCATGTTAAGTAGAACTAGTGCAGTCCCAACAGCTATTATGGATTATCTGATTGGACTAAAGATGCAACAGTTAGTTGACTATTCAATTAGTTGATTAATAGAAAAATTAATTTTGGTGATCAATTGATCATTTGAGCAATTTGTTAAGCAAAAATTGTAAAAACAAACAAACAAAAAATCAGCTTCTCAAATATGAACATTTGGTTGTTGTGTTTCTATTCTCTTCTGTGATTGTAACTGAGTATCTTTGGGTTTTTAATTGCTGGCCAACAAAACAAGACATCCTTGGACAACATCTTGGATTGATGCACATTTTCACAGTGTTCTGACATTTTATAGATCACACAATTAATCGGTTAAATGAGACAATAATCGTTTAACTAGATAATGAAAATCATCAGTCATTAGTTACAGCCCTTGACTGATCAATACTATTTAGGCTGTTTTGGAATATTCTGCATTTATATTGGCATTCTCAAACAGGAGATTTCTGTATTTTTAATCAGCAAAAACATATTGTCCTGGGTGCAATTTCAGTGCTAAGCAGACAGTAAGAATAAAATCTTTTAAAGATTTTAGTCAGACGGTCTTGATCATCAGGAGTCTGTCACAGTGGGCGTTCCATGTTTGATGAATGCATCCGACCCGGAAATGTTTTGTTCTGTGTGTCCATGGTGACACTGATCTGAAAAATAATCCTTGTAAAACAACAGCCACTAGGTGGTGCTGTTGTCTCACGCAGGAATTGTAACAATGAAATCATCTCTTCCATTTTATATCAAACAAGCAGCACCATTCACTTCGGGCACCAGCAGCTGAAAATGAACAGCTCATGGCAGCTTCGCATGAGGTTGACATTTTCTCAACCCCAATACAAGCTGCGAGATACATTAGTGTTGCAGGGAAAAGCCCCTCAGAGCAAGGTTAGAACCACTCTGAATGTTGTGTGCTGCCTCACAGGCTTGTACCACAGGGGTGAGAGGTCAAATATGGTTACTCTAGACTAGGTCTATGTCTTTCCTCTGGGCTCTGCTGCTGGCCAGGTCTATTCCACATTGCTATTTGGATGAATTACTTTGGGGTCAATAATCTAAAACGAAGTTGAATGGACAGTAACCCCTCACATCCAACCCATGAACACACTGGTGTAAGGTCAGTTTTGTTTTTTGCCCTTGTGTGTAGTTTGTGATATCAGGAGGGTAAACTGATCCTGGATGCTTGTGCCTACTGGCAGGTTCAAAGATGCGTCTCCACAGAGAAGGATTTCAAGTGGGCAGTAAGGGGTCAATCTGAGGCAGTGAAGGGTGAGGCCTCTTGGCTGAGCTGATTCTTAAACGCTTTGTGCAAACATAAGGGAATACAGAATGATAGAGTGATAGAGAGGGCTATGGGCAAACAAATGATAAAAATACGAGCTTATGATTACTATGATGATGACGATGATGAAGAGGAATACTGATGACTGTGAGTAAGCAGGCCCCCGGCAGTCCCCTAGCTGTCACATCTAATACAGTATGTGATGTCTGCAGCCCTGATTGGTACTGACATCACACCAAGATGACTGTGATCTGCACAACATGCTCTGCTGTCCTGCACAAAGAATATTGTGAGTGCAGATGTGCATGTGGAATTCAAAAGCTGCTGCTTGTGTCTTATTGTGAATGTATTTATAAAATGAATGGATGCTTAAGCAGATAACATGAAGCTTTTTGTCAGCCTTTTTTTGTTATTTCTGACAGCATGCTGCACTGTACGGGGTGTGCATTTATTTCTCCTCATTGAGTTTTTTACTACACACCTTTTTTCTCCAGGCGTTTCATGTCCATGAGTTTCTCCACACTATGTGGGTCCTGGAGCCAGAGCTGCATGCGGACAAAGGGCTCCCTGCCCTTCAGGCTGAGCTTGTGCCAGGGTTTGGGCCTGGCCAGCAGGTCTGAGACAGAACCCTGAGTTAGACCCAGGATAGTCTCCCCAAACAGACGCTGGCCTGGTTAGGAAAGAGAGGGAGGAAATGAAATTGGTCGTTTCTGAGAACTGGTTCAATGGCTGAATAATTCATCAATGGGGAGGGAAGGGGAAAGGGAAAGACCAACTAAACCGCATAGACAGCAACAAAACACAGCAGGCAAGAGTAAATATAACCCCCGTGTTTCTTACCAAGGTTATTATCAGTCAGCACCTCCTTAACCTTCTTGGTGATGGCATAGGTATCAAGCTCAGGAGACATTGCGACCATTTCCTGGATGCTGAGACCCGAGTGACCAGGTAGAGGCAGCGGGGTGCCTGGCTGAGACTCTCCACCTGAGGGATCCTCAGATGGAGGTTTGAGACTGGACGACTGTGAAGTGAGTGGATCCCCAGCAAGACCGTTGACAGACTCTTCGGCTGAACTGAGGGGCGACTCTGGAGCAGGGCTGCAGCTCGCTGATGTCTTGGGAGTACCCTCTGCTTTAGCAGAACAGACAGGGCGAGAAGGATCACACAGGTTAGGAGACGTGCTACTGTGTAAGAAAACAGTTTCAACCCTCTTCCTGGTGGGTTTGGGAGGGACATCAGTCTTACTACATCTACTAATTTAATTCCTGTTAAACAAACAGCAAAGGTGCTTAAGTTTGCAGTTTGAAGCTTTTTTGGCTTCCTCCTCCTATTCCTTCATCTCCCTGTCTCTGTAGTACTGCTGTGCAGCTCAGCAGGCTGGAAGAGAGCAGTCATGAGGAGCTGTCAGTGTACATTAGCTGCTGTTTACACCCCCAGAGAGAAAGAGAGAAAGAAAGAAAGAGAGACACGCACACACATGTACACGCACTATCTTTCTCATGCACGCGCACACACACACACACACACACACACACACACACACACACACACACACACACACACACACACACACACACACACACACACACACAGAGCTGCCATCTGGCGCTGCAACACTAACTTGTCTATGACATGACAAACCAGCAGCTTGCTGGCTGACACTGCCACTGCACTGGGGATGGGGGGATGGTGGGAGGAGAAGGGAGGGGGATGAGAGGGAGGGGAGGTGAGTGACAGACTGACAGTAACAACTAGCCACTAGCTCTAATCTAATGCTCTAGCCCAAGGAGCCCTGTTGTGTGAATCCATATACTCTGTGCTGGTGTGTGTGTGTGTGTGTGTGTGTGTGTATGTGTGTGTGTGCACAAGTAATTTGTTTACCTTGGTTCTGAACTTGCTGGATGTGTGTGTTTTGCCCCTGGTCTCCATTGAGCCACGGCTGCATGCGGAGGTATGGCTCTCTGCTCCTCTGGTTCAACTTGTTCCACGGTTTATGTCGAGACAGACTGTCACTCAATATTCCCTAAAACACAAACCAGGAGAATGGCTCAGACATGCAACCATTGAGTAAAAACAGAGTCATAAAAACATAGAAAGGGCAAAGGCCTTTACCTCTTTGGAGTCCTCATGGGTGTGGTTCTCCTCTCCTGTCTGGCTGGATATGGTTCGGCGGGGGTCTGTATGCATGTTGCTCCACCACTGCTCTCTCCAGTAACCCACTCCCCCAGAGCTTCCAGAGCGGGCTGAACCTTCAGAGCTCCGACCCAGCCTGAGAGCTCCATCAGCAGACATGTCAATCCCTGAAGAAGCCCTGCCCTCTCTCTTCACACTGGAGCTGAAGTCCAGGACTGGAGATGGGGATGAGGGCGAGGACAAGAGGGAGTTGGTAGGCTTCTTGAGGGAGAGTGCCAAGGGGTTGTAAGGGGGTAGGGGGGCGGTGAGTGGAGAGTTCAGGAGGTCCCTCTGAGATAGTGATGCTGAGGAGGAGGAAGACGAGGCCTTGAGGATGGGCTCCAGTGCAGCCTGCTGGGCCTCCATCTCTCTGCGAGCTTGCTCTAGGATGGAGCGTATGGCCTCGTCTGATCCACTGCCCCCTCCACCTCCTACTCCACCTCCGCCCCCTCCTTTCAGTCCTGCATATGAGGGTTGAGCATGGGACAAGTCTGTTGAGGGAGGAGAACAGGGCCGTCATGAGAGACTCAGACAAACCCACACAGCCACAATGTGTCATCCTCAATGCTTTGACTCCACTGGAGATGAGAAAAACTACGACTCACCAGCTTTCTGCACCTGCAGCTCTCTTTTCGCCTGCTCCAGAATGGACTTGATAGCCTCATCTGAACCTGCCTCTGGGGTGCGGACGCGGGCAGTAATGTTACCTGGAAGGAGAGGAAGAGGGGATGGGAGGAGATGAAAAATCTTGTCAGATTAAAAAGCAGAGATAACCAACTACATAGCAGGTAAAGAGAAAAATAACGGAGCCTAGTATAAGGACATCAAATGATTACACCATAGCACAGCACAAAGAACAACATTCCCACCATTGAGCTACAAGGCAACTACACTGGAGGGATTGTCATGATTTCTCTGGTCCCTCTGGAGCTCATCATGCACACGTGCTACAGGGTTCGTACAGTAAATGCTCCCCACAGAATAACAACTACCAATAAAATCCCTAAATACACATGCTGGCTTTTCCTTTGACGTAAGTCACTGGAACTGTGCGGTTACCTTCAAGGCACATTTATATCTGTATGCCTGCCCGCAAATTAATAAACGGCAACGCACACACACACGCGCGTGCACGCGCGCGCACACACACCATAGATACAATTCACCCCAACACAAACATGCCACACAGACAGAACGTGCTAGAATCTCTGTGTGTGAAGGGGACAGACCTGTGTGTGAAGCTGTATCGGAGAGGGCTCTCCGCTTCGGAACATCCTGAAACACTCGGCTAAGCTGGGGCTGGCCTGAGCCCTCTGTTAAAAACAATATACCACACACTCTGTTACAGCACTTGTGTGTTTTTTTTCTTTTACAGCTAGGCTATATGGTGCCCTATAATGCTCTGCAAATATATGGAATGTGTGGATACTTCCATCCAACGCACATTATAGGGCCATAAAAACATTGATCTTTAACATCTGTGGCCATGGTTGGAGTAAAACTTCAATCTCTAACAGGAATATTACACTACTACAAAGATGGACTAGCGAGGAATAAATTATTTAATAGTATGTATTTAACAGGGGCATACTAACTGCAGCCTTATTTTTAACATGGACTGTGTCTTGGAGTAGGTGGTAGAATTTGCTATATATATTTATTTTTTTTTACCACCGAGACCACCTTCAATCAGAAATGTCCTGATGCGTTAACAAAAGCAGGCCCAGGCTAATCGAATCTACCCGTAGTTAACAGTACCCCTGCCTTCCTCCTAGTTCCCACCGATCAATACTATTGATGTGTGAAAGGTTTCTGTATTGACCACAATAGCTAGGAGAGGCTCCTGGGATCGGTGCGTGACTAGGAACTCACTCAAAACACACAGGTGTGGCAGAGGATGGGAGTTAGGAAAGAGAAAGAAAAATAAAAAGCTAGTCCATATAGACAAGCTAATCAATGGCTCTGTGCAGGGCTGTACACACACACACACACACACAAAAGACACACACATGCGCACACACACACGCGCACACACACACACACACACACACACACATTAAAGATACACAGACTCACCTCTCTGCCGTCCCTGGATGCTGCGCAGTGCAAGGATGTTCTGCTCATCAGCGAGGAACTGCCTCATCTTGTGGAAGGGCTCCTTCCCCCGGATGGTTAGCTTGTTCCACGGCTTTGGTCTGGCCAGAATCTCACTGACCGAACCCTGGGACAATCCCAACACATAGTGGCCAAACACACGCTGACCAATGTTGTGCTTGATCAGCTGCTCTTTCACCTGTCGGGCTATCTCTGCTGTGTCCATGTCCTCCCCATCCAAAACACTCCCTGTGGTGGCATCAGAGTGGCTGGGTGACGGGGATGGCGCGCTGCCAGCGGTGCTGCTCCCATTAACAGGAGCCATGTCTGGGCTGGCTGGAGGTGGCTGGGGGCTGCTGGCCGCCAGAGGGATGGCAGCAGACCCAGAGCCAGGGGTGGAGGTAGGGATGGAGCTGAGGGTTGGAGTGAAGGGGGTGAACAGCAGAGCCCCACTAGGGATTCCAGACGACTCCTGCAAGGCTTTGGAGTAGAAGGTCTGGAGCAGTTGCCGCTGGATAAGGGAGTTCAAAGCCATCTTACCACCCACCAGAGGGAACACAGGGGAGTAGAAGTCCTGTCCAATGCCTGTAGGAGTGAAAGGGTGTGTTTCGCCGCTGCTGGTGGTGGTGGCAGTGTTGAGGGGGTCCGTATGAGTGCGAGACAGGGGGAGCTGGGAGGAGGAAGGAAGAGAGGGAGGAGGAGGAGGGGGCGAGGAAGAGGGATCGCTGGGCATGGTCTCCTCCTTTGTTGTGGACTCTTCTGTCCCTTTTCGCCCGGCTGACCCTACAAGAAAGGTCAAACACACCATGCATTATGGGGGAGTCAACAAAAAAGGGGTTCCAAAAAGAGAGAGAAAAAAAATTAACAAAAGTTGAAGGTTATCTTAATCAAGTCTTTTCCAAATTAGTGAACTTTGTTTTCCTTTTTTGCCAACCCCCCCAGACAAAGTGCCCATGCATTTGTGATTTCAACCTTTCTTGTAAGCCACAGCCTGGAAGAAAAAAAGGACAAACAAAACAATTGACACTGTGCCACTTCGGCAGATTAGCCTGGCCAAGGGCTCAGTCTCTCTCTCTCTCTCTCTCTCTCTCGCAGGCAAAGTGGAAGTAACTGGACAGAGTAAAATTATGTCCTTAGATAGCCAATGCACCATGTGAGTCCTCTTCCATGCTGCTGAAGTGTGTTCCTAAACACTGAATTATTCCATTGGAGATGCCGTATCATAGTCTTTAGTTCATCAAAAATACATTCAGGAAAGAAAATTGGAGCAATATAACTATTTTGAAAAACAATTGTTATGGCTGAACAGAAAAGAGATGCATGCACCAAAAACAGAGACTGTACAGCTCTGCTGACTCTGAGTAAAAGCCTTATTTCAGTTTTTTCCCGAATAGTTAGACTGATTAAATTTTTACATTCACCAAAACAAATATAGACTTAAACTATATTTCGTAACTACTAGAATCCATCTTGATGATAAGCGCTGGGAGAAATATTATTTTAATGCATAAACATTGCGACTTAACATGATTAAGTAAGACAGTAAGCTCCCCTTACTGTGAATGTTAATCAATTCAAAGCTATTCAACTATTCAAGCCCAAAGCCATGACATTTCAAAACCATAAACAGTGTTGCAGAGGGCAACAGTCCTGATATAGGGGATATAGTATGGTGCCCTCATTTTTGTGTACTACCACTTCATTACTGTTCAGGTTGACCTCCTGCTCGGGTATCCTGACACCAGACATGCCCCAGAAAGCAACAACATTTCTGTACCATGATAAAGTTTTTCTTTTTTTTGGCATATTGAGGACCCAATGTTGCAAATCATTCCAAAAACATGAGTAAATGTTTAAGTATTCTCAGAGAAAAAGAAACTATAAGAATACACATAGTATATATGCACTATTCTGATGCAGTCTCTTCATAACCATTCCTGCACAGCCTTACCTGTAGCTGAGTCCTCATCTAAGGTCCCATGCATATTGGACTCAGCTTCTGTGAGCATTCTTTCATTTTTGTTGGTCTGAGTGAGGGTTTTGTGACGACAGTGTTGGTGAACTCAGCCCTTATTTTTAACTTGCATCTGGGCAGACTTACCACTGAGCTCAGTGTTGGCGATGCGCAGAGCGGCGCTCTCAGATTGGAGACTACGGTTCCTCTCCAGCAACAGCACCTCCAGAGGTTTGGATGAGTCCTGACGAAGAGGACAGGTGGAAAAGAAATTAAAATGACATTTTTCAAAATAACCTGGCTCCAGCCTCCCCCCTGCAAATTTTCATGTTTAAAAATCTAGTTTTACAATTTTGTTTCATAAGTAACTTAGCTGCTAGTACTGCAACAACATGTGTAAGGTCAACTGCTAAATGTCACACATGTCTGTACAGATTAAAACTGTCACTTTTACCTGCACAGAGTCAGATGTTCCAAATTCCATAGACTTGAGGATACTAAGGAGAGAATAAAAAATTATCTATATGAACCCCCAACAAAGACACAAGCATACACACATCTACTGTGTAGCATACTAGCTTTTTTATTTCTGCCTCTTTAAGGACAACGAAAGGATAGTTTGACAGTGAGAGAGAGAGAGAGAGAGAGAGAGGCAATATAAAGCTATAGAAGTACAGTATAAGCTTCACCTTCATAAGGGCACTTAATTGAGTAACATCTTAAATTAGGACACGCATCCTGTTTAATATTGTTGAAGACATCAAACGTATGCAATAAATATTTCTGTACTGGATGCATGCACACACACACACACACACACACACACACACACACACACACACACACACACACACACACACACACACACACACACACACACAACTGTGTGTGCTCCTCACCTCAGCTCCTTCTTCACCTCCTCATAGTCAGCTTGTTTCTGCAGTTTCTCCTCTAGTTCCTGTGGATTACAAAGAGATAAATGACAAGAAAATGAATAACATAATACAAGCAATCTTTGGATCTTTATATGTCATGCACTTATTTCAGTGACTTAACTCTAGACAGATAGAACAGAGCGAGTCTGTGTGACTATAGTTACAGGTGTGATCAGAATACACAACATAGCAGGAAAAAGACATGAATACAGAAATAGTCCCATTAGAAATGAATAGCTAAAATAGTTGTAAATAACTTAAATCCTTGCAGCTGTGTGGTGGTACCTTAAGAATGGCAGTCTTGCTGCTGAGTTGCTGCTCCAGCTGTGTGATCTGGGAGCTGGTGGTCTCTCGGAGTTTGGTCAGGCTGGCCTGCAGTCTCTGGACGTCCTCCACCAGCTGGGCGGTCTCCCTTTCTTTGGCCCTGAGCTCCGCCTCCAGACTTGAGTGAGATGCCACCTCCGCCGCCTGTTCCTAAAGGCCAAATAGGAAGGAAGTTTAATCTAATAATCACAGCTATAAAACTATTCATAAAATCACAATCAGATGCGCTGAAAATCCACTACTGTTACTATTTATAAGCCAGGCAAAAGCTGATCTATGCAGCTAGCTGGTTATCGTTTCAAAATCCTTGCTCCTTTAGATCAATATTTAGAAGTAATCCATTCACCAAACCAACACTGAGGGATCAGTGAAGTTGATACTTTGGTGTGGCAGTCAGTCTCTAAGTTAACTAAGTCTAACCTCTGCAGTCTGTTATACAGGTTCAATAAATCAATTTATCAATACACCATCACCCATTGCCACCTTGGCAAACTTCTCTTTGAAAAACAATAATTTAGTAAACAAATCAATGCATTATTGGGGACTCCAACGTCTGGCCTCAAAGATCAGTAACTACAGGGATCCTTAAATTGAAGCTTTAATCACTCATACACCTCTGGCATTAAAAAGGCCGAGCTGATCTTTAGCCTATCAATACCTCTTTGTCAGCCATCCAGTGAATCAGTGAAATGTGTTACCGTGTCGGGGTCAGCCTTGGCGGGGCTGCTGAGATGCTGGGATTGGTTACTCAAGGACAGCTGCTCTCTGAGTGACTCCGCCTCTCTTTGAGCCGCTTCTGCTCGCTGGAGAGAAAAAAAAAAAAAAAAAAAGGAGAAATGTTAAAGGAAAATCATTTCATGGAGATTCTTAAACTGTCAAACATTATCAATCTAATTGACAATTCAGTGCTACTTTGTAATGTATTTTCTTGTGGTAGGCCTACACACTTTTCTTTAATCTGTCTCAATTTTCCACTAGCCCAGGAGGAAAATTGAAAACCTATTTAATACATGTGGATGGAGAGAGAATAGAGAGTAGTAACAGCAAGGAAGCAAAAGTCCTTCTTGTTAAAAGTGCCGTCATGCCTCTTACTCAGTGTAAATTCTGTCTCGTGGCAGCAACTCAATGGTCCTTGGAGGATGATGTTTGGAGATAATTATTACCGTTTCATCACCAAAAACTTATCTCAAAATTTTTCATCAAAGTATACCGCTGAATTCTCTACACTGTACAAGTGTTACACAAGTGGCATTACAATAATGCAATCTAGTTCAAGGAAGTTCATCCCTTTCCAGCATAAACAAATATATACTGCAGAGTGCAGGAGGAATAAGAGAATGCAAAGTAAAAAATGTAGGATGATGGCCAAGGGGGTATTTTTCCTTAATTGTAAATATTAAATTAGTCCTGAGAATTGAGATGATACCCGTTGCCTTGTATTTATGGCCAAACTGCCATGCTCCCGTCGGGAATCATCTGCAGCACAGGCCAACTTGCCATCATTAGGAGTTACAGGGAGCCGATTCCACAGTGTTCTTAATTGCAACCATACTGAGAGCTGTTATTGACTGGGTGGGAGTTGGACTGCTAGTCGCAAAAAGAAAAATGCTGTTTTCCATTTTCTCCTTATAAAAGCGTATAAAAAGTCTGTGACTGAGCTGGAGGCCATGCTGTCATCCTCTGTAAACCTCAAATCAGAAGTGTGAATAGTGTGTGTGTGTGTGTGTGTGTGTGCGCGTGTCTGTCTATGAATGTGTGTGTGTGTGTGTGTGTGTGTGTGTGTGTGTGTGTGTGTGTGTGTGTGGCATTATAGTTGGAGCGCTAACCTTTAGGCTAATATTAACATTACATGCCTATGCTACCCCTTTAGCCACAAATCATACTCTTGGGCTAATAATGAAAGTTAACAACAATGACATTAACAGATACCACAGGAATATTTACAACACAAGGTCAGAGGGCGCGCTAGAGGGCTTATTTCAGCTGGATGGGTTTAGTAGGTGTGTAATAAACATGTAAAATAAACAGCAGCTCTCACAGTGATGAGCAAGTCAGTATTTGTTCATGTAAGCCACATTTCATAGATTCTGAACAGATAAGAATATTAATATTTAAGGGTTAGCATGTTCTATGACTTTCTGTTTGTCAAAAACTCCCATAAAAATAAAAAAAAAAGACCAAAACCAACTGTGCGTTAGTCCGTCTCTGAATACTTCACAACTTTCAGCCTCAACAAACAGCCTCAAGCCTGTTTGATAATACTGAAGATGTAAATCTTTAAAAAGGAGTCAAGAAAATATAGTTTTGTTTTTAGAAAAAGCTAAATAATCTCCTAAAACAACTGAGCACTGTCGTTTTTGACAAGTGTCACTCAAACATGGATAAACAATGTATTTGTTGGGGACTATTTTCAGCAGCGGATTAAGTAAACACATTTGGTGTTCTAAAGAAATATTTACAGCAGCAGGACTCAAACAGCTGGGCATTTTCAACGTAATGAAGGAACATGTCACCCAGTGCAACAGTGTGGCTCATGATGTGTTTTTAATGGATTTTGGACAACTGTGGAGTTCTATGGTACAGAGGAATAATGTGTTAGCAGAATAAATTCATTGTTGGTTTTGGTCTTTTCAAAACATTTTTTCACAGGAAGAAAAATACAGAATATCACTAGACTAGATCCTTTACATGACCTGTGCTTTCATCAGTACCTACACACACACACATTACTTTCAATGCAACAATTTTAAAAATTTCAGTCAAAGATCTAATTTGCTTTTATCTGTGTTTAAACAATAAATAAACTTGTGGAGTTTGGCGTGACGGACGATTTGGACAATGCTGTGTTGAAATGTACAGTAAAGATGTTAAGCGGGTTTACCTGATTGGCTCTTTCCAGGTCTGTCATCACCATCTCAATCTCATCGGCCCTGAGAAAAACATTTCCTATTACTCCAGAGAAATACACAACAGAGCACGTGACAGTGCTTAAAAGAGACTCACTGAAATATAGCTGACAAATAAAAACAAGGAATGGATAAATGCATAAATGATTCCCAGGAAGAAAAGTACACTCTGCACACATCACATGAGTGCACGATTGTTCAGAGAGCACACATTTAGAGAATGCCAGTGCCGTGTCCATTAAGCTACTGTCTAAATTTCACCTTAATCCATTGATTGTGAACTCCATAACCCAAACAGCTTGTATGTGTGCGTGCATACATGTATTTAAGTGTGTGTGTGTCTATGTGTCTGGGTGTGCACGTGTAAGCCCCTAAACCCAGGCCACACTAAAACAGAGGGATTACATTAATAGAGCTCTAAGTCCTAATACAGCAGACTAATCTGCTATGAAGCTGTGTGATTGTGTCTGACTAATGGTCTGGATGGAGGCCATGGTTCACCTCTCACTTGCTAGAGGTCAGACAGCAGGAATACATCCCCATAATACCACCTCTCGTTGGACTTTGGAAAAATAGTTTAATAACCCTCTTTCAGAGTGATATGAATACCTATAACTTTTCTGCAAAAATGACAGAGATGCGGAAGAAACTTTGGGAACAAGCAAAACCACCCTGAACTCAGACACGCAATGAATATTAATTTTTTATAAAACTTGTGTTAAATTTCAGGTTATACGCCATGAACTTGTCGGAATATGAATACCCTCTCAGTTAGTTAGGCGTCAGAGTGTGTATGTGTACGTATTCCATGAAATTTTGAATCCACGAAACGAATGCATTGAAATACTGACAAAACTTCATGGATGGTTTTTAGTGCAGTTCAAATATGCAGCGTGTATGCATGCATGTTTATTTAAGACTACTCACTGATAACAATACATGGGCGGTATTGAGTGCAAAAATGTGAGCGTATATGTGCACTGCTGCGTCCATTAAGACCTTTTTATTTCCATGCAATCTTTTGATAGTGAACCCAATAACCCACGCTAGCTTTTGTGTTTGTTTGTCACAGTATGAGAAACAGTGTTACGTCCCATAGGCTTGAGTACTACTGATTTGAATGTGTTTAACAAAACAGACACAGCTGATATTAGGTCAGCGTTGTGCCAAAGGCAATGCAGCAAAAAGAATCAGATGTGGGTGGGAGAGCTTTTCACTCTCCGCTTTTATTCTTTCCCTAACAGTTAAAAGGATCTAGTATGCATTTAAGCAACATAATAGTACACTACCTCACCAGCTTTTATCCTGTCTTAAGCTATAGTGTGCTGGTCCCACGTGCGTGCTCAATCGTACTCCCGCACACACAAATGTAAGGTCAGAGAGCCAACAAGCCAGAAAAGCTTGTAATGGAGAGCGTTTATGGGTAGTAATGCAACCCAAATACACCACCACTCCTGCTCCAAATGTGATCATTTAATCAAAGTACAGATGCACAAAGTCTTCTTAAATAACCTTTGGATTTGGCTGTATTTGGGAATTATAAAGGCAAAGCTAGAGGCTGAGGGCCAAAGCAGATCACAGGGAAGGGATTTTCTGCATATCCTGATACAGTCAGTCAGTCGCTGGGCAGGGCAGGAACTGTCCATGGCCAGCCAATGCACCCAGTGGAATTAATTCATCAAACACTGAACAGTAAAGGGAGGGTCCTTCATAATGATAAAGCCTGATTTTATGGCACCAAAACTTATCTATAAAGCTCTATACAGCAGCCACAGGGAGGAGCTATAGAGTAGATGCACAGCTGCACTGGAAAACCGCATACATGCACACAAACAACACACACTCGCAAACACTTACACTCTTGTACCATGAAAGCCAATGGGTGCACCCAGTGACATCAGTGAGTACTGTAGGACTTCTGAAACAAGCCCAGAGCTTCTAAGCCCCTACTGTACTTCCTCCATCTCAGGCAGACCTTTTCATCTCTTATCATTTTTTCTCTCTTGCTCTTCACTCAACTGCTTTTCTCTTCCACCCTCTGCCTGCCTCTATCCTTTCCCCGTCAACCCGTTCCCTTCCCCTTGCCCTCCACTTTCTCTCCTTTCATCTTTTTTTCTTTCCACCTCCGCTCTCTCATCTTTTGCCCTCTCTTACTCAGCCTCTGTCCTCAGTGCCAGCAGGATATTCCCCTGATTTAGATTTTCATTTCCCTCCTCTATCACACTCTTATCCCCTCTTCCTCGCTGTAGCCTCCAGCCCCTGGCTCACTTTTTGCCCTCTAGCTTTCATCACTCCATTCCTTTTCTTTCCTTGGCTTTCTCCATGTTACGTTTTCACAGCGTGTTACCTTGGGGATTTCAAGGAGGCTTAAAAAGAAGCTAGCTGTGAGAGTGTGTCTGTGTATGTGTGTGTGTGTGTGTTTGTGTGTGTGTGTGTGTGTGCTGTGCGCCATTTTGTGTTTGTGTGTGCTTGAGATGGACACAGGAAAGAAAAGCCTATTGACTGTTGCCTAATTATCAGCAATTAAATGGTTTTCCCGAAATGGTACCAAGCGTTTATATACAGATAAAGCTGCACACAAACAGAGGCACACACACACACACACACACACACACACACACACACACACACACACACACACACACACACACACACACACACACACACACACACACACACACACACACACACACACACACACGCACACACACAGAGCATCCTGTGGGGCTGGGGATCAATATATCATTAATCTTTAACAGGGACTAAACGGGTAAAACGGAGCCAGCCAGACCCTCACAGCGCCAGCACAGAGAGGGGGCTACGCTACATCTGCAGGCCCGCCTCCTGCTGAAGCTCACACACTCTGGGCACTGCAACATCGACCAAATTCTCAGGGAGTGTGTGTACATCAATGTGTGTGTGTGTGTGTGTGTGTGTGTGCGCGCGTGCGCATGTGTGTGTGTGTCTGTGTTTGCGTTAGTGTGTATTTTAAAAGGCAGATTACCCAAATGCAGCAAGAGGATGGGGGATTTGTCACGCAATGTCCTCCTTAGTGGAAAGTTTGGAGCAAGTGAGTGTGTGCACATATGTATGTGTTTGTGTGAAAACATGCGTGATATGGATGGCATTTGTGTTTTGCAAAGCCAAAATATATGTAGTCAAAGGGTTAAAAGTTGTGTTCAGCCAAACACTGGCTATTGCTCAGCCAAGCAGTAAACGGGGGAAGGACTCCAAGGACTGGGAGGGTGCAGGGTTAGAGAGGGTTTGTGTGTGCTTTAAAGCGTTGCATTAAAATTTCAGATCACAGCACGCCACATAGTCAAGGACCCTGACTGCCTCAGGCTCACGAGTGAGCGAATGAGTGTGTGTGTGTGTGTGTATTTGTATGTGTATGGGTGTGTGAGCGCGTGTGGATGTGGGCAGGCATGTGTTTATTAGCTTCTGTAAGCAAATGGGGCCTACTATATGTGTCTTTTCAAAATGTGTTTTCTTCTGACATAAAAGGAAGAGACAAAGACGTAAAAAGGAAGAAGGAAGTGTAAAGAAATGAGAGAAAGTAGAAGAGCAGTGCAATATAGTCATGAGGAAATAAAATGGGGGGGGCCCTCTGATAGACCATGAAACCTATTGATTACAGCCATTACATTGCATTTAATATCTTCCTGTGGTCTTTCCTCTTACACTCACAAACGCACAATGCGGGAGTGAGGGAGGTAGAAAAGGGGAAAAAAGTGTTGTGAGGATGGGAGAAGAGGGATCGATCTGTTTTTAACAGCCAATCAATTTAACAACTCTGTTAATGGAGAGACAGTGAGTTTGGGGATTGGTAAATGGGGTAGGGGAAAACCTTAAAAGCCAAGTAGATACTTTGTGTATTGGGCGCAGGCAGGATGCCCTTGACCATCTTGGATTTAAAGAAAGAGTTCATATTTCAACGAAAGAGCAATCTGTTTGTGAAGCACACCAATTACCAATAAAAACACCAAGAAAGGCGTTGTTATTCTTCTCAAAATTTTAAACTTTCTGAATGCGGTTCAAATGCTCGAATTGTTCTGGTTCTTGTTACTAATCCTGAGGGAATGACAAGTGTGAATGTCATAAAGTGCCACTTCACAATGTGGAGTGCTGACATGGAAAAGCTTCTGTTCTCATCCTCGCCACTACTATAACATCAATAATGATAGGTGCCCACAGCTCAAGTAATTGAAGCTACCTTATCTTACAGGTCCTGTTAGAAGCCTTTTTAGTTTTACGTCTGAGATCTCAAAGTGACCCTCAGTGGCTTCCCCTCTCAGTCATGACCCCTTATGAATCAGAGAAAGTGCACAAATGCACACACACACACACACACACACACAAAAATCCTTGTTTTGGTGCTTTGCCATGGCTGCAGAATGCATTACAATCCCTGTCAGTATTTACAGTGCGTGGGTAATGCTTGGATTTGGAGGCTGCTGAGCGTTGTCGGAGACAATCCAGCTGTTAGGGTAGAAGAAGGGGGAGTTTCCAGGCAAGGATATTCACTAAACAGGATGATTATGTCAGGAACAGACTATGGAGGAGCCAGAGGGGAAAAGTCACCCGCAAACACACACATAGATCTGCGAGACACGTACTTTGCTGTGGATTCTTCGTCATACTTTGTCTTCAAATCAAAGAGCTCTGCCTGAGTTGTTTCAAGTGCT